>NW_026652277.1:52292556-52413238 GCF_009828535.3 Hylobates moloch
TATGTTTATTGCAGCACTATTCACAATAGCAAAGAGTTGGAACCAACCCAAATGTCCAACAACAATAGACTGGATTAAGAAAATGTGGCACATATACATCATGGAATACTATGCAGCCATAAAAAATGATGAGTTCGTGTCCTTTGTAGGGACATGGATGAAACTGGAAAACATCATTCTCAGTAAACTATCGCAAGGACAAAAAACCAAACACCGCATGTTCTCACTCATAGGTGGGAATTGAACAATGAGAACTCATGGACACAGGAAGGGGAACATCACACTCCGGGGACTGTTGTGCGGTGCAGGGAGGGGGGAGGGACAGCATTAGGAGATACACCTAATGCTAAATGACGAGTTAATGGGTGCAGGAAATCAACATGGCGCATGGATACATATGTAACAAACCTGCACATTGTGCACATGTACCCTAAAACCCTAAAGTATAATAAAAAAAAAAAAAAAATGAATATCCCTACACATTCTACTACATATATTAAAATGATAACAAGATATTAAGAATGACTTTATGCCTATAGATTGGTTAGGTGAAATGAACAAATACCTTGAATGATACAAACTACAAACATATTTAGAAAGAAAGAACCTGATTTTCCCTATTATCTATTTTAAAAATAGAGTTTGTAGTTATAAGCATTCTCTCAAAGAAAACTCCGGTGGTAGAAGGATTCACTGGTGAACTCTACCAATCAATTAAGGAAGAAATAACATCAACTCTACAAATTACCAAAAAGTAGAAAAGCAAGTAAAACATCCTAAATTATTTCTGAAGCCAGAATTACACTGATACAAAATCAGAAAAGGCCTTGCAAAAAGACTAAAGACAAATACATAAAATGAATGAAAAAATAAACACAACCTCAAAATTAATTAATTAATTACTTAATTAAGTGGATGTAAAAATTCTCAACAAAATATTAGCAAACTTAATCCAATATTATATACACAACATGAGCAAACTGGGTTTCTCCCAGGAATGCAAGTTGGTTAAACCTGTGAAAAATCAATCAATGTAAATCACTTTATCAACAAACTAAAAGAATCTGAAAAACCGTAAGATTATTTCAATAAACAGAAAAATATCATCTGACAAAATTTAATATCCATTCATGTCAAATACTCTTGGTAAACTAGGATTAGTAGGAGACTTCCTCAAACTGATAAAAAATATCTACAAAAAAACCCACTAGAGCTAACATATTTAATAATGAGAGAATGCTTTCTTCTTAAAACTGAAAAAAAAAATACATCCCCTTCTCTACTTCTATTACACATTATCTTGGAGGTTTTATGCAGTGCATTAAAGAATGAAAAATAAATAATAATAATAAAAGCAAACAAATTAGATATAGAGAAATAAAAGGTTTAATTTATGATCTTCTGCATACAAAACCACACAAAAAATAGCCAGTAGAACTGATAAGTTTAAGAAAGTTGCATGATGAAAGGTTAACAGAGAAAAATCAATTTTATTTCTATATACTATCAATAATCAATTAGAAAGTGACTTTTAAAAATTCTATTTACAAGAACATTAAAAAATGAAATTTCTAGGGACAGATCCAACAAAATATTTACAAGATACTGAAAGCTATTGATAATGGTTTGGCTGTGTCCCCACCCAAATCTCAACTTTAATTGTATCTCCCAGAATTCCCAGGTGTTGTGGGAGGGATCCCAGGGGACATAACTGAATCATGGGGGCCAGTCTTTCCCATGCTATTCTTGTGATAGTGAATAAGTCTCATGAGATCTGTTGGGTTTATCACGGGTTTCCACCTTTGCTTCTTCCTCATTACTGTCTTGCCACTGGCATGTGAGAAGTGCCTTTCACCTCCCACAATAATTCTGAGGCCTCCCCAGCCACGTGAAACTGTAAGTTCAATTAAACCTCTTTTTCTTCCCAGTCTCAAGTATGTCTTTATTAGGATCAATACAGCTATAAAACATTGATGAGAGAAATAAATAAAACCCAAATAAATGAAGAGATCTACAGCACTCATAGATCAGAAGACTCAATATGTTAAGATGTAATTATCTCCAAATTGATACCTATTTTAGCAAAATCCCAGCAGGCTTATTTGTAGGAATCAACAAGATGATTTCTACAAATTTAGGTGATTCTAAACTTTATATGGAAAAGCAAGGGAACCAGAATTTTAAGCAATTAAAAAAAAAAAGTTTACACACTTTAAAAACATCAATACATCTAACTTTCAAAAATGAATTATAAAAAATAATGGATGTGCTACCTAGCTAGGAGTAGTAGAGTCAGCTGACACCTTCTGGTTCTTAACTCTTTCTTCGTCAGCCTCAGCAACTGAGCTCATGACATATTATATTCTCGGTGGCCCATACAAAGCACTGAGTAAACTGGTGGTTCAAGAACCTAACCATTTCCACTAAATGTGGAGCCCCTCTAGCAGGCAATCTTTGCTTTGCATTCCCTTCACTAGTTTGGAAGAGACTTTGCCCATGGGCATTAAGGTCTGAAAGCTGCCCTTGTTCAACCATGCCTCCACACTTTTCCTTTTATGTTTAATACTTCTCAATTAACGTTTTGAATTCTTGACTTTATTTCAGAGAGGCTAGTCTGCGACAGATTGCATGTGGATCAGCCTGAAACAGCAAGATGAGGCTTGAGGATTGGATCACTCACCGTGAGTTCTCTGGTAATGAGGTCCACATCCCCAGCCACATCCCTGGAGCAAAGTCATGTGCAGACAGGCCTAACACAAGGTACGGTCCAGTTGTTAAAAGATTCACATGTGGTAAGCTGGGATGCCACTCCATTCAAGGGGAATGTCCTAGCCAATAGGATGTTTCAGGCATTCAAAATATATGTGAAAATAATGAATATAAGAACAATGGAATTAGTTGTTAAATTGCATTGATACCCTATATGTTAATAATGCAAAAGTTAATGGCCTTAATTACTGGGTATCCTTTGTGCTCTTCTATGGACCATGATCTTCTGGTGAGTCTTCTGGTTTCACACAATATGTCCCTTCCAGTATTGCCATTTTCCTGAGCCTTTTAATCTCTTCCTCAAAAGTCTCTCTCGGCAATTTAGGCCTTTGAACTGCACTTGGTGCCGGCCATTGCTTGTTCCAGGTTTCTTGGAGCCACTCTAGCACTGAATTTGCCAGAGTCTCTTTACTAGCTTACAAGGAAGCCCTCATTTCATGAAGTGGGCAAGTCGAATAAAATGTAATGAGTTCCACATCCCTGGCCACATTAAGTCATATGCAAACAGGCCAAGGACAAAGTCAGATGCAAACATATAAAAGATTCATATGTTTTAAGCTGGGATGCCATGCCACTGAAGGGGAATTCCCTAGTCAATAGGATATTTCAGGCATTCAAAGTCTCAAGAGGCACAGAGTCTATTGGCTAGCTTATAAAGAAGCCCTCATTTCATGCAGTGGACAAGCAGAATAAGACGAAGATCAAGCCAGGAAGTGACAGTCACAGTGAATGAGTTCCAAAGGCAGTCAAATGTTCAGCAGGGGCAAGTATGTTACACCAAAATCAGAGCTCTGATTAGGAAAATCTCAGCTCCTGACACACGGGATTGGGACAAATGAGTGGATGTTTTTTGAAAATTTTGACCTTTCCAGATCTCTA
The DNA here is from genome assembly GCF_009828535.3 of Hylobates moloch. Classification (NCBI taxonomy): domain Eukaryota; kingdom Metazoa; phylum Chordata; class Mammalia; order Primates; family Hylobatidae; genus Hylobates; species Hylobates moloch. Next base: position 52,296,205 of record NW_026652277.1, read on the forward strand.
AATCTTCTGAGCCTGAAGAAGTAGCCCACAGCTCTTTAATAAGAGCTAGCAAACCCCCACAACTAGGAGCAGCAATGTAAGAAGAAAATAGAGGCCTTTCTCCCACATAAAAGCAGGTGTGTGCCTCAGGAGATATCCCCAGTTCCCTTATCAGAGTTACACTTCTGGCCACCAGGCTGATGATATGGCCAAGTCACGGATAGGGACATGGTAGGTCTGATAAGAAAAAAAGGAATATTTTCCCACATATACTGCAAGACCTAGGACTTGTAGCAACAAGACTAGAGGGACTCATTGGACTAGATTCTGGGGATTCTAGGTCAGAGAAAGCAGAAATAAGACTAAATAAGTCAGAGTTTATTGACATGACACTTTCTCAGAACACAGGGCATTGCATTCTGGTACGGACCCCAGAAGATGGGGCAAACTCTGCTAGCATGACTCCAAGAAACCTGGAACAAGCAATGGCCTACATTGAGTGCAGTTCAAAGGCCTAAATTTCAGAGAGAGACTTTTGAGGAAGAGATGAAAATGCTCAGCAAAATGGCAATCCTAGAAGAAATATATTGTGTGAGACCAGAAAACCCACCAGAAGATCATGGTCTATAGAAGAACCCAGAAGATAGCTGGTCGTTAATAGCATAAAAAATGTGCTAGTTACTGAAGCATCAGAATCATTAAGAAGTTCTGTGGTGGCTCTCCAATGCATTCCAGGGCTGAATGCAGAAAAGCCCTGTTGCATACCTAGGCTACCTAAGCACAATGGGCATAATAGTACCTTGATGCAAGAGAAGCTAAGTGATGGAACTTAACCATAAGACACCAGGGACTTGTAATTATCATAAGGACCAATGACGTAAAGTGCCCAATGACCACCAAGGGCACTGCAGAAAGTTATGAAGATGGTTTATAGAACATGATAATCCTTGAACAAAACAGACGGGCAATCAATAAAGGAATAACTCAATTTGTATCATAGTTGGAAATTAAAGATGGTTACTTGAGGTTGAAGGCAGCCATTCCAGTAAAAAAGCACGATGATTCATATATCATTCAGTTTTTAGACCAAGAACTTGTTGACTAAATATGTGACCACATGCAGTATTCACCATAGCAAGTATTCATTGCAGTGATTCCCTTCTCCCCAAAAGAGACCTATTGGCATTTACTCAAATGAGTATACACAAAGGAAAATGTAATACCAACACAGTTAATGGACTACTGAATGCAGCACTCGAGCTGAGACTGGTATCTAGAGATCCAAAGAATCACTGTGGCCCCACTCTTAGAGTGGAAGCTTATGGGGGTCAGATGAGAAATGGAGTCCTGGCCAACGGATAGTTTATCCTAGGTCCACCGTGTCTATGCAGCCACTCAGGGATAACTGACTGAAATGTCTAATTCAGACTGTCATACATGGCAGCTGGCACAACCCCCATGTTGAATCCTGGAGAATAACTGTAGACTACCACAAGCTCCTCCAAGTTGTAGCCCTAATTGCAGTTGCAGTGCTACTTGCTGGAAGAGACTAATGTGTCTTCAGATAGATACTATGTAGCTATTGATTTCGTGAATAAGTTCTTTTCTGCCTCAATTAGGAAATAAAGTCAAAATCAGTTTGAATTATCATTAAACAGACAATAACATGTATTTACAATTTTGTCTCGGGGTTATGTTTATTCTCCTGTCCTTTGTCATAATGGAATCTGTGCTGGTTGGGCATCCCACAGAACTTCACATTGATTGATTCCATCAGTGACATCACACTGGTTGGAAAGGATGAACAAGAAATGGGTAGTACCTGGCTTTCAAAAGGCGTGGTCACTCCAGAGGAGGGCAGATAAACCCTACAAAGCTCTGGGGGCCTGCCACCTCATACATTTTCTCTGATATACTACAGCCTTACTCAATGTGTTAGTTCTCTAGGACTGCCATAATAAAGTATCACAGAGAGGATGGCTTAAAACAGAAATATATTTTCTCGCAACTCTGGAGTTTGGCTTTTCTCCTCTTTGGCCTTAGCCAGCACTACTATTTGGGGACTCATTGAACAACTGCTACACAAGCATCAAATCCAATACAAAGTTGCATCCCAACCAGGGAACCCATTCATATGGTTTGAATCTGCATCCCCATCAAGTCTCATGCCAAACTGTAATCCCCAGTGTTGGAGGTGAGGCCTGCTGGGAGGTGACTGGATCATGGGGGCAGATTTCCCCATAGTACTGTCCTTGTGACAGTGAGTTCTTGTGAGATCTGGTTGCTTAAAAATGTGTGGCACCTCCTCCATCTCTCTCTTCCTCCTGCTAGGGCTATGTGAAATGCTGGCTTCCCCTTTACCTTTCAGCATGATTGTAAGTTTCCTGAGGTCTCTCCAGAAATTGAGCAAATGTTGCCCTGTTTCCTATACAGTCTGAACAATCATGAGCCAATTAAACCTCTTTTCATTATAAATTACCCAGTCTTAGATATTTCTTTATAGCAATGCAAGAATGGACTGATACAGAAAATTGGTACTAGGTGTTGGGTATTGGTATAAAGATAATAGAAAATGTGGAAGTGGCTTTGGAACTGGGTAATGGGCAGAGGTTTGAAACTGGATAATGGGAAAAATGTGGAAGACCCAGATGAAGACAGGAAAATGAGGAGAATCTTAAAGTTTCCTAGATACTTGTTGAATGATTGTAACCAAAATGCTGATAGTGATATGAACAGTGAAGGTAGGCTGAAGTGGTCTCAGATTGAAAGAAGCAACTTGTTAGAAACTGGAGCAAAGATCACTTTGTTATGTTGGAGCAAAGATCATTTTGTTATGTCCTAGCAAAGAACTTGGCTGCATTGTGCCCTGGCTCTAAGGATCTGTGGAACTTTTAATTTGAGAGTGATGATGTAGCGTATTTGGCAGAAGAAATTTCTAAGCACAAAGCATTCAAGATATGTCCTGGCTGCTTATAAAAACCTATGTTCATATGTGTGAGCAAAGACATAATCTAAAACTGGAACTTATATTTAAAAGAGAAACAGAGTATAAAAGTTTGGAAAATTTGCAGGCTAGCCATGTGATAGAAAAGAAAAACTCATTTTGGGGGGAGAAATTCAAGCAGGCTGCAGAAATTTGCATAACAAAAAAGGATCCAGGTGCTAATAGCCAAGATAATGGGGAAAAGGCCTCAAAAAGCATTTCAGAGACCTTCGTGGCAGCCCCTCCCATCACAGGCCTGGAGGCCTAGGAGGACTGAATAATTTTATGGGTTAAGCCCAGTGCCCCGCTACCCTGTGCAGCTTCAAGACACCAGTCCCTGCATCCCAAACCCCAGCCACCCCAGCTCCAGCTGTGGCTCAAAGGGGCTGAGGTATAACTCAGGCCATTGTTCCAGAGGATGCAAGCCATAGCCTTGATGGCTTCAATGTGGTGTTAGGACTGCAAGTGCACAGAATGGAGGAGTTGAGGCTTGGGAACCTCTACTTAGATTTCAGAGGATATATGAAATCCTTTTGCCTGGATGTCCAGGCAAAAGCCTGTGGCAGGGGCAGAACCCTCATGGAGAACCTCTTCTAAGGCAGTGAGGAAGAGAAATGTGGAGTTACAGCTCTCACACAGCGGCCCCACTGGGGCAGTGCCTAGAGGAGATGTAAGAAGAGAGCTACCATCCTCCAGACCTCAGAATGGTAGAGCCACCAAAAGTTGCACCCTGTGCCTGGAAAAGCCACAGGCACTCAACGCCAGCACATGAGAGCAGCTGTGGGGGTGAATCCACAAAGCCAAAGCGGTGGAGCTGCTCAAGGCCTTGGGAGCCCCTCTTGCATCAGCATGCCCTGGATGTAAGACATGGAGTCAGGGGAGATTATTTTGGAGCTTTAGGGTTTAATGACTGCCCTGCTGGGTTTCAGACTTGCATGGGGCCTGTAGCCCCTTTCTTTTGGCCAATTTCTCCCTTTTGGAACAAGGGTACTTACCTAATGCCTATCCCCCATTGTATCCTGGAAGTAACTAACTTGTTTTTGATTTTACAGGCTCATAGGTAAAAGGGACTAGCCTTGTTTCAGATGACTTTGGACTGTGGACTTTTGGGTTAATGGTGGAATGAGTTAAGACTTTGGGGGACTGTTGGAAAGGCATGATTGTATTTTGCAACGTGAGAGGGACATGAGATTTGGGGAGCCCAGGGACAGAATAATATGGTTTGAATCTGTGTCCTCATCAAATCTCATGTCAAATTGTAATCCCCAGTGTTGAAGGTGGGGCCTGGTGGAAGGTGATTGGATAATGGGGTCAGATTTCCCCCTTGGTGCTCTCCTTGCAATAGTGAATTCTCATGAGATCTGGTTGTTTAAAAGTGTGTGGCACCTCCCCACCTTTCTATTCCTCCTGCTCTGGCCATGTAAAGTGCCAGCTTCTCCTTCACCTTCTGCCATAATTGTAAGTTTCCTGAGGCCTCCCCAGAAGCTGAGCAGATGCCGCCATACTTCCTGTACAGCCTGCAGAATCATGAACCAATTAAACCTCTTTTCTTTATAAACTACCCAGTCTCAGATATTTCTTTACAGCAGCGTAAGAATGAACTGATACACCCATTGTAGAGAAAATAGGTACAGGAGACTGTTCATGAACATGGGGTCCTCTGGTCATATTATGCATGCAGTATCCAGAAGCTGTCAGCTAAAAGTGCTGGAATGTTCACTGAAGGCACCACTGAATCTCCAGTTCAGCAGCAATACTATTCAAAACCGACGTGCATGCACTAGGATACTCACCAAGGAAAACAGCAAGTGTCTCAATGAACTAGAAGCTATGGCTGCCACTTAGGCACCTTGGGCATCTTGTACCCAGGAAGCAGCAGGCAAGAAGAGGAGACATGATCTTGTAGAGTAACTGATGCTGATCAGCAAAAAGAAGGACTGCAGTTACAGAATGGGGATAGGGAAGAATACATGGCAAACTCAGGTGAATCACCTAGGCATCTGTTCATACGCTGTTCCTAAATTTTAAATGAGAACGATAAATGTATCAACATGGGCCTGAGTAGAGCAGGATGATAAGGGCCTCAGGCCATTTATGAATAAGGATTTTGGGTCACATCACAAAATCCTGGAAAGATGATAGACAAAGGCAGGAGATTTAGAGTGGATAGTGGAAGAGGAAGATTATGAAATGATAGGGGCGGTAGCTCACCCCATTGACTTTATTGTGAGTTTCCTCTCATGAAGAGAGGCCTCTGTGCTCTGGAGGAGCTGCTCCATGTGCACGTGAAGTAGATCTGTATGTTACAAGATGCATCATTCAGATATACCTTGTATAAAGGAATTTCTGCCAGCTGCGAGGAGCTTGGTGAGCTGACAGCCTCCAGCTTTTAACCCTTTCAAGATTGGCCTCAACTTTTCTTAGTGGTCCCCAGCCAATGAGTACAGTAGAGATACTAAGGCCTGGCTATTTCATCCCATGTGGGATAAATTGTACTGTGGAGCCCTCCACTGTGCTGAGAGATTCTCTGAAAGTTTGAGGTTAGGGCTCTGACCCTGCTCAGTCCTGCTTCCTCACTTTTCCTTTCACTGGTGTTGCTTTCTCAACAAACCTTGTACACTCCTAATTCTCATTGTCTGCTTCCTGGAGATGCTAATCTGCAACAAATCACAATTGTATTGTTTTGGTTTGAAGGCAACAAACCATGAGAATAACTATTTAAAAATATGATACTAAGCAAAAAGTTAAAGTTATTTCACCTAACACTGAAAATACATAAATTTTCTCATTTAATTCTCAAGTATATGATATTCAGTTTTTATCATAAAATGATATACAAAAATAAAACAAGGTTGACAGGATAAAGCCATTCTTATATAAAACAAACTCTGGAATTTTATCCAACTTCATCACCATAATTTTTTTTTAAGATTTGGGGTCTCACTATGTTGCCCAGGCTGGTCTTGAACTCTTGGGCTCAAGCAATTCTCCCATCTCAGCCTCCTCCCAAAGTGCTTATCTCCATAAAATTAAAAGTATTTTAAAAGTTAACAGACATTTCTACCTTCTATAGTTAAAAACAAATTGAAGGAGATAACTATACATTATACCAGAAAATAGGATTTAACAGATGTTAAATTAACCAGATTGAATAGCATAAGAAAGGCTGGAGATTTATCCAGCTTTTACATTTTATTCCAGATATACTTGAGAATAAAGGGTATAAGAACCTTACTCTAAATCACCATAGAAACCCTCTTCATCAAGTACAAAAAGATCATAGGGATCCATGTATATACAGCATCTGAGACTCCTATCAAGTGAATCCTTACAGTAATTCCCAAAGACTCATCTAATAGTCTTCCAAGAAGATGGTAATAGCTAACCAGTACAATTATAGAATCCATCAGGGCTACCACTTATTCCGATCATCTGCATTTCAGATACTGTGCTCTAGCAAAATAAGGTCATTATCTCAGAACCAATTTTAAGAGGGGTGAATTCATTTCCCAATAAGATAAGGTGACCCAAAGTGAAGAACTGATGATCTTACAAGCTCATCCAGGAAAGTATCCAGCCTGAGGGATGACTCAGTTATAACTACTCACTGGGCTCTAGGAGCACAATAGTCAATGTGTGTCACGAACATTGAAGTTCCATCTCTCCACCACATGGCAATCAGCTGAACTTCTCACTATAAATAGAAATTATCCGGCACTTATGCAAGAAAACCATGGCCAGTCCCTGGGGGAGAGAATTCTCTGTCCTGACAGATGGGTATCAGCTAAATTACTCCCATCCCTTCTTCCAACCTGTATAGCTTCTGTCTTATGGCTACTATAACCAGTGGCATGAATCTCAGTGGAGAAGAAATCAGAGATGTTTATATAATAGTGGAGCAGAGATGATTTTGAAGCAAAGGATGAGAAAGCTAGGAGAATGAAGAATCTACTCTATCCCCCGACCCTGCCCCTGCCCCTGCCCCACATCATCACTTTGGATACCAACCCAGTAAATGTTGAAATAGGTGCCTCTAGTTGGTATAGTTTTTGGAGAAAAAAAGGCCTTAGTGAAGGAACAGGTACAAATTAAGACAAAGAAGTAAAGAAAATAATTTGTGAATAAGGGGAGTTTATCATAAGATTGAGGCAAAATGGATGTGTTCACTCACACCCCTCTTTGCCTGATTAACTCTAATTGAGCCTTTAAGAATCAATTTAGTGGTCAAACATTAAGAAGAATTTTTCTTGTTCTTCACGTCCCCTCACAAATCTTGACTTCGTATTACTTCAAAATGTTGCCATAGTACTTACGATTGCATTTACCATCTTCCATTGCAATTGTCTTTTTGAATTGAAATTTAAATCACATACTATAAATTCACACTTTAAAGGTGCACAATTCAATAGATGTTAGTATATTTACAAAGTTATGCAATTATCACCAATGTCTAGTTACACATTTTATCACACCAAGAAGAAACCTCATATTCAATAGTAGTCATTGTCCAATCTCCCTTCCATCCAGCCCTTGGAAACCATGAATCTACTTGTCTCTATAAATTTACTGATCCTGGACATTTTATATAAATGGTATCATGCAATAAGTAGTCTTTTTTTTCCTAGCCTCTTTTGCTTAGCCTAATGTGTTCAAGGTTTTTCATGTTGTTGCATGTAACACTACTTTATACCTTTTGATGACTGAATAGTATTTTATTACACTTAGGTACCAAATTTTTTATCCATTCATCAGTTGATGGGTTGGACAATTTCTACCTTTTAACCACTATGAATAATACTGCTATTGACATTTGTATGTGAGTTTTTAAGTGGACTTAGGTTTTCAATTCCCTTGAATATGTGTTTGGTAGAATTGCTGGGTCATATAGTAACTCTACGTTGAACTTTTTGAAGACCTGCCAAACTGTTTTCCATTTCCCATTCCCACCAACAATGTAATGCCTTTCATTTCTCTAGTCTTCAAGCTTCTTGAGGGTGAGAACTAAGTCTTGTTTTCTATTGTATTCCTAGAGCCTACAGCATACAGCCTAATGCACTATGGTTGTCTATATTTGTGAAAGACTGAATAGAAGCCCAAAATAATTTTTTAACATTTTTGCCTTCTTCTTGAACATCCCTAATCAAAATATACCTTCCTGATATCTTTAACTTTCATCTCTCCAGACTTTTTCCCCTACGAAGCTATTGTGAATAATTAACATACTCCTAGATACCAGCACTTCTTGAAATAGGTGCTCTATGATTGCTAGACCAAAGAATTGTGATCTACTTGGAGTTGCTCACCTGCATATTAAAGAAGTTAATGTAAGATGATCTGATAGTGGAACCAAGTGTTTCCAAGTTGCCAGCTGGCAGGCAGTCAGATGTTCATGCATATTTCAAAGTGATCCTCCAACAAATATAGGCACAGGACATATTTGGCTCTAGGACACCATCTGCTGGCCCTGCTGTCAACAACACTAAATGAACCTGGAAAGGAATGGACTACCACATGGGGCAAAAGGCAACATATGTTACCCATCCCATTACAAAGGCAACCAGAGAAGATCTGCAGATGAAAGGGCCTTCAAATTCTAGCAGCTCTGAATGGGGATTAGTCTCCCAAAACTGGCTCCTAAGTAGCCTGATGACTTCCAGCTCTGACCAGTTAAAGAGACTATTGCATAGAGGAAATACCTACTTTGATCTTCAAACACAAAATGGACATGTGATGTGGATAGAACTTAGACTTTAGACATGAATAACTCCTCTTGATATGAAATAGGTTATATCACTCATAAAATCGCATGTGAATTTACATGAATTCCTTGTAAAATCTCACAAAAATATTTCCACTTCTGCTCCTGACTGATAGACATTTATTGATTCTCACAAAAAAGAAAAGACTCTCCCTGATGTTTTACATAAGACACATTTCAAACATTACATTGTACACAGAAAAGTAGCCTCATTTCAATTTTCCAAGAATAGAAGTTGATAGTGAATAACTATGTTCGATAAATTCCTGAGATTTTACATAAATTACCTGTGATAAGCAGAATGCCCCTTTCTCACATTAATGGGATTAAGGATATCCATTCTCTAATCCCAAGAACTGTGAATACGTTGCATTACATACCAAAAGATCCTTTGCTTCATGAACAGACACTTTTCAAAAGAAGACATACATGCGGCCAACAAACATATAAGAAGAAGCTCAAAATCACTGATCATTAGAGAAAGGAAAATCAAAACCACAATGAGATACCATCTCACGCCGGTCAGAATGGTGATTATTAAAAAGTCAAAAAACAACAGATGTTCGCAAGGTTGTGGAGAAAAAGCAACACTTTTACACTGTTGGTGGGAGTGTAAATTATTCAACCATTGTTTGCCAATTCTTCAAAGACCTAGAGACAGAAATAGCATTTGACCCAGTAATTCCAATACTGAGTATATACCCAAAGGAATATAAATTATCTATTATAAAGATACATGCATGTATATGTTCATTGCAGCACTGTACATAATAACAAAGACATGAATCAATCCAAATGCTCATCAACGATAGACTGAATAAAAAAATACAGTACATATACACCATGGAATACTACGCAGCCATAAAAAGAATGAGATGATGTCCTTTGCAGGGACATGGATGGAGCTGGAAGCCGTTTTCCTCAGCAAACTAACACAGGAGCAGAAAACCAAACACTGCATGTTGTCACCTCTAAGTGGGAGCTGAATGATGAGAACACGTGGACAGGACACATGGAGGGGAATGACACACACTGAGCCTGTCAGAGTGGGGCTTGGTTGAAGCAAGAGCATCAGGAAGAATAGCTAATAGATGCTGGGCTTAATACCTAGGTAATGGGATGACCTGTGCAACAAACCACCATGGCACATGTTTACCTATAACAAACCTGCACATCCTGCACACGTACCCCTGAACTTAAAATAAAAGTTGAAGAAATAACAAACGAAGGGCCTTTGCTGATGATATAATAAATATTATTGACTTTAAAACAGGGAGATTATCCTGGATCATTAGATGGGCACAGTATAATCACATAAGTCCTTAAAAGGAGAGATATTTCTTGGACCAGAGTCAGGAAAGAAGCTTCTGAAGAGGAAGTTGGAGAAATCTGAAGGATAAAAGGGTCTTGACCCACTGTTGCTGGAGGGAGTGGGAAAGCTTAAAAAGAAACATGAGCAGCTTCTAGGAGCAAAGACCAGCCCCCAAATGACAACCAAGGAAGTAGAGAACTCAGCCATATAATCATAAGGAATTGAATTTGGCTAGCAACCTAACTGAACATGGAGGCAGTTGCATCCTCAGAACCTCCAGACAAGAATGCCATCCAGCCAACACCAGGATTTCAACCTTGTGATATACTATGCAGAGGGCCTGGCCAAGCCACACTGTATGGACAGAACAATGAAAAAAGAAATGTGTGTGTGTGTGCGGTTTTTTTTTTTTTTTTTTTTTTTTTTTTTTGAGACGGAGTCTCACTGCCTTGCCCAGGCTGGAGTGCAGTGGCGCGATCTCGGCTCACTGCAAGCTCCGCCTCCTGGGTTCACGCCATTCTCCTGCCTCAGCCTCCCGAGTAACTGAGGCTACAGGCGCCCGCCACCACGCCCAGCTAATTTTTTTTATTTTTAGTAGAGACGGGGTTTCGCTGTGTTAGCCAGGATGGTCTCCATCTCTGACCTCGTGATCCGCCTGCCTCCACCTCCCAAAGTGCTGGGATTACAGGCGTGAGCCACCACGCCCAGCCAGAAATGTGTTATTTTAAGTCATCAAATTTGTAATAATGTGTTATGGCAGCAATAGAAAACTAACATATTCCCAAATATCAGTATGTTAAACTTCAGTATACTATGGTTCTGAAAACACAATTACCATTAGAATGGCCACTTCTAATTGCATATTCCCAGGACCAAAGCACATTCCACTACAATGTTATTGTTTATAATGTGTACCTGGGAAATTTATGCTCATAATTACTGAGTAATTTTAAAGATGTTATCCAATGATAGTATACTGATTTCTAAGTAATTATCCTCCCCAACATTTATACTTTAATGATCCACTTTTAAAAATGAAATAGATTATTACTTTGTCAACTAGTTAGGTCTTTATAAAATTGCCTTACAAGTTTGATGCAGTTCACTTTAGGAATATCTCTCTTTCATTATATGTTTTAACATATTTCATTAGATTCATGTTTAATATAACCACATATTATATACTAACATATATAAATTAGGCATATAAACAAAAGTTAGTGATTATTAAAAAGTTGAATGAATTAATGCTTAGAAAAATGTGAGAACATAAATGATACTAAAGATTTACAGACCTCAAAGTACAAAGAATTCTAAGGCAAAAGTCATTCATATTTTTAGTATATAAATGTATAAAACCAATAACATCAAGTTACTTTTTAACAAGACTTTATTGGTATGATGACCATATTTTGGTATTTATATTTCAAATTAGTAGCTTGAAGTTGCATGTGGCTTTAGTGCAAGCATATTATAGTTGCTTCAGTTCCTCATCTGCAGAACAAATGTTTAGGATATTCCAAGTTTTACCTGCTCAGCCAGTGCTTCTAAATTAAACAATGCAAACGAAATTGAATTACTCCAGAGGTATAGAATATAACATAAAATCTGGATTTGGAACATGGACACTTACTTTTGCTGAGCTCTTTCAGCCAGTCTTGCAATCTCTATAGCTGCTTTCCTTGCTCCAAAATCTTCCCTTTTCACTCTCTCTCCAGTCCCTCGGTAGCCTAGCTCCACCAACTGGCGGGCAAGCGTTTCATCCTAGAGAGAAAATCAGTTGTTAGGTGAGTGGGCAAATGAGATATACTACTTTTACTTACTTACATCTTACATCTGCAATGTATACCAAGCAATTGCTTTAAATGAAAAATTAAATGTATTTAAAAACTAGACATGATCTATTAGATATAAAAAACTAGAATTTTTCTAATAATACATTTATACACATCTTATTTAGTCTTCCCTTTCCCATATATTTAAGATGAAAAAAAGAAAATGTCAATTGCTAATTTTTCTCTAAGGGGTTAGAGGACAAAAGTCTGTTGTGTTTTTAATCAATTTATGAGAACAGCTGTAGGTAATTAACAGAGTATCTTTAAAACAATAAAAATAGAGACAATGGTACTCATACACAAAAGACGTTTTAAAAACCGATGGCAAAAAAAAAAAAAAAAAAGAACCAGCTGCTTTGAGAGAGCTCAATGTTTTAGAGCCTTACTTCCTTGAAGTCAATTAACTGATGGCACAGAACATTATAACTTCAAATACAAAATAAAGAGGAGCAGATGAATTTCTTACTTAACTATGAAGATTGTTTCCATATAATGTTGGTACCAATAAAAACAGAAAAGTAGAAACCCAAGATCACCACAAAAAAACTTCAAACTGAAAAAAAAAAAAAACTTCCCAGTATTTTAGGCCTTACACTTTTCTTACTTTAAGAATTATCGCATACATCTTTGTCAGTTGCATGGTATACTTAAAAAAATTGTTTCCCCATGATTTGACAAGATACCATTTTTCATAAAGCTATTAGCATAAAGATTAAAGTATTAGACAACAGTATTTATATATTAATAGTGGCCATTAACATTTTAATTAAATATAAAATATCTAAAACACAGTGAAAACAGAATCTATTTTATTATTAAGACTTAATTACTATATCGCTGTTGAATGCAAGAACTGTCTAACAGTTAAAGAAGAAAACTTAAGATGTCTAGTTAACAGTCTATTCAAACCATAGTGGTTCAAGTTATAAATATTCAAACAAAATAAAAAATTATATACTGTAAGCCTAGAAACCTGCCACTTTTCTTTTATAATCATTAAAAGCAAATACTAAACTCCACGAAGCAATGTGCATACATTTGCCAAATGATTACAATGCAAAGCAACAGGTCTTGGAAGGCCCAAGGCTATTATTCTTGTTTCTGAGACACTCCCTTGCTTAATAGATTTCTCTATTCCTGTATCTTTTAGTGTGAACCACAAAACTGAACAAATATCTCCACCTAGTGGAATTAATCTTTAATGGAAATACCGATGCAGATTTGGGGATTAATTTTACAAAAGTGAGATCATTTGAGTAAGAATTTCTTAAATACATTTCTAAAAGTGAATTTGTAGAAAGGACTTTCAGCTCAGTGAGGTTGTGGGACTCTTCTGTAGGAATATAAATTCCTTGTGGTCAAACATAGAATTTTGTATAATAAAGATTACTTACAATTTGCTATATTTATTTTGTATACTGAGTGAATTTTGTATCCCTGTGTGCTTTACCTGGGTTACACAAAATCATTTGGACAATTCTGGACTCACCAGTGCTAAAATATATTGCAAGAAATGGCATGATCTATTGAGAAAATAAACTGAAAGTCGATATTGATTGCCTCACTTACCATTATCATAACCTAAACTGGTGGAATCATGAGTCATCTGTCCATTATGACAACGTATTTCTTGTATGTCTCAAAATATACTAGTTAAGAGCAAAGCTACTAGCCCAAAGGAAGTACAATGCCCAAGGTTATCTGAGGAATCTGAGACTTTCTTGGGGGATTTGGCTTAAAATGGAATCTTGACTTGCATATTCGAACATAACTTTTTCCCAACCCCCAAAATAATGTATTTAAGGGACACAAAGAAAGACAAAGTCTCAGTGACAAACTCTAAGGCTTGGCAGGTCTCATATTGCCAGAATCCAGAAGAATTTTCCACCAAATATAAGGTAGATAGACTTGAATTGGAAAATAAAATCTATAGGTCCACTGGAAAGTTTGTTTTTTAAAAATTGCATATCCTTTTTACATTATCTGCCCTAGGATTCAGAAATTTGAAATCTATAACAATCAGAAGGCTAGTGGCTGGCCACTTACCTATCAACTAAATGAGTGTTACTAAATTCATTTCATCTATTCTACTTACAATAGTAATACATTATTGTTGTGGAAAACCTAAAGATATAGGACAAACATATCATCCACATCATATATCACTATGATCTTAGCACTCAGAGATAATCACTGACATCTTGGGGTATAGCCTGTCAATCCTTGCTCCTGACATGTGTGTGGGTGTGTTGGATTTCTTTAAACAAAAGTAGTATCATGACTCCTGCTTGCAGGGCAGAAAGAAGGCACCTAGACCTGTACCCACCAGCACACCTTCCTCAAGCCAACACCGTCTCCAGCACAGTCTCCAGTAAGGGCTCATTCCCCCTCCAGCTGCATTGCCTCTGTCACTGTGGTGAGTGCTGCAGGAAGGCAGGCACCTCAGCACCTGCTACCACTCTGCTGTGGTTGCCACACTTCACCCTGCTCCCCCAGTTCAGTGAATTCCAAACCTCAAGGAGCAAGAGAATAAAGTCAGGGCCCAATACAAGTCCCCCAGACTTAGAGCACACAGTCCAGGAGCTGGCAGTTAAGCACTGGCCCCCTAAAATCTCCCAGAAATGAAGCCAGTCAGCTGGATCCACTTTATACCATAGCCAAACCCTCAAAGTCATCAAATAGGATAAAAGAAAAATAAAACCCATCCCAAAGTCAGAAACCTCAAAAATTGAAAGTACATAAGCCCACAAGGGTGAGAAAGAATCAGCACAAGAATGATGAAAACTTAAAAAACCAGAATGCCTTCTTTCCTCTTAATGACCACATCACTTCTCCAGCAAGGGTTCTGAACAGGACTGAGATGGCGGAAATGACAGAAATAGAATTCAGAATACGGATAGGAACAAAGATCATTGAAGTTACAGGAGTATATTGAAACCCAATGCACAGAAGCTAAAAATCATGATAAAACAATGCAGGTGCTGACAGACAAAGTAGACAGTAGAGAAAAGAATGTAACTAACCTGATCGAGCTGAAAAACACAATATGAGAATTTCATTATGTAATCACAAGTATTAATAGCAGAATAGACCAAGTGGAGGGAAGAATCTCAGAGCTTGAAGACTGGCTTTCTGAAATAAGACAGTCAGACAAGAATAGAGAAAAAAGAATGAAAGGAATTAACAAAACTTCTGAGAAATATAGGATTAGGTAAAGAGATGGAACCTATGACTCATTGGTGTCCCTGAAAGAGATGGGGAGAATGGAAGCAACTTGGAAAATGTATTTCAGGATATCGTCAAAAGAACTTCTCCAATCTAGCTAGAGGAGGCAATTTTAAAATTCAGAAAATGCAGAGAACCCCAGTAAGGTACTTCACAAGAAGATCATCTCCAAGATACATAATCATCAGATTCTCCAAGATTAAAATGAAAGAAAAACTGTTAAGGGCAGCTAGAGAGAAGCGTCAGATCACCTACAAAGGTAAATCTATCAGACTA
The DNA here is from genome assembly GCF_009828535.3 of Hylobates moloch. Lineage (NCBI taxonomy): Eukaryota > Metazoa > Chordata > Mammalia > Primates > Hylobatidae > Hylobates > Hylobates moloch. The sequence goes on from NW_026652277.1 coordinate 52,311,573, forward strand.
ACAGCAGACCTTTCAGCAGAAACTCTACAAGCCAGAAAAGATTAGGGGCCAATATTCAACATTCTTAAAGAAAAGAAAATCCAAACCAGAATTTCATATTTGGCCAAACCAAGCTTCATAAACAAAGGAGAAATAAGATCCTTTTCAGACAAGCAGATGCTGACGGAATTTGTTACAACCAGACCTGACTTATAAAAGCTCCTAAAGGAAGCACTAAATATGGCAAGGAAAGACCATTACCAGCCACTACAAAAACACACTGAAGTACATAGACTAGTGACACTATGAAGCAACAACATAAACAAGTCTGCAAAATAACTAGCTAAAACTGTGGTGACAGGATCAAATCCACACATATCAATACTAACTTTGAATGTAAATGGGCTAAAAGTCCCGATTAGAAGACATAGAGTAGCAAGCCAGATAAAGAACCAAAACCCATTGCTGTCTTCAAGAGAGCAGTCTCACAAGCAATTACACACATAGGCTCAAAATAAAGGAATGGAGAAAAATCTTCCAGCAAATGGAAAATAGAAAAAGCAGGGGTTGCAATCACAGTTTCTGACAAAACAGACTCTAAACCAACAAAGATAAAAAAAGACAAAAAAGGGCATTACATAATGGGAAAGAGTTCAATTCAACAAGATTTAATTATCCAAAATATATGTGCACGCAAGACAGGCGCACCCAGATTCGCAAAGCAAGTTCTTAGAGACCTTCAAAGAGACTTAGACTCCCACACAATAATAGTGGGAGATTTTTAACACTCTACTGACAATATTAGACAGATCATCGAGACAGAAAATTTCAAAGATATTCAGGACCTAAACTCAGCATTAAATCAAATGGAACTGATAAATATCTACTGTCTACCCCAAAATAACAGAATGTATGTTCTTCTCATTGCCACCTGTCACATATTCTGAAATCGACCACATAATGAGAAGTAACACACTCCTCAGCAAATTCAAAATAATTGAAATCATAATCAACAATATCTTGGACCAAAGCACAATCAAATTAGAAATCAAAACTTAAAAATTCAATCAAAACCATAAATTACAGGAGAACTGAATAATCTGCTCCTGAATGACTTTTCAGTAAATAATGAAATTAAGGCAGACATCAAGAAGCTCTTTAAAACTAAAAAGAACAAAGGTACAATATGCTAGAATCTCTGGGACACAACTAAGACAGTGTCAAGTGGGAAATTTATGGCACTAAATGCCCACATCAAAAAGTTGGAAAAATCTAAAGTTAACAACCTAATATTACAATTAAAAGAACAAGAGGATCAAGAGAAAACAAATCCCAAAGCAAGCTAGCAGAAGACAAGAAATAACCAAAATTAGAACTGAATTAAAGGAGATTGAGACACACACAAAAAAATTTCAGAAGATCAACAAATACAGAAGCTGGGTTTCTTGAAAAAATTAATAAAATAGGCCACTAGCTAGACTAATGAAGAATAAAAGAGAGAAGGTTCAAATAAACACAATCAGAAACAACAGGGGGATAAAACCACTAACCCCAGAGAAATATAAACAACCATCAGAGAATATTATGAACACCTCTATGCACATAAACTAGAAAATCTAGATGAAATGGGTAAATTACTGGACAAATAAACCCTCCCCAGACTGAACCAGGAAGAACTTGAATCCTTGAATAGACCAATAATGAGTTCTGAAATTGAGTCAGTAATAATAGCCTACCAACCAAAAAAGCCCAGGATCAGATTAATTCACAGCTGAATTCTACCAGATGTACAAAGAAGAGCTGGTACCATTCATGCTGAAACTATTCCAAAAAATTGAAGATGGGAGAGTTCTCCCTAACTCATCCTACAAGGCCACCATCATCCTGATACCAAAACCTGGCAGAGATACCACAATAAAAGAAAACTTCAGGCAAATATCACTGATGAACATTGATGCAAAAATCCTCAATAAAATACTGACAAACTGAATCCAGCAGCACATCAAAAGCTTATCCACCACAATCAAGTTGGCTTCATCCTTGGGATGCAAGGTTGGTTCAACATATGTAAATCAATAAACATCATTCATCACATAAACAGAACTAAAGACAAAAACCACATGATTATTTCAATAGTATGCAGAAAAGACCTTGGATAAAGTTCAACATCCCTTCATGTTAAAAATTCTCAATAAACCAGGTATTGAAGGAACATACCTTGAAACAATAAAATCCATTTATGACAAACCCACAGCCAATATCATACTGAATGGGCAAAAGCTGGAAGCATTCCCCTTGAAAACTGGCACAAGACAAGGATGTCCTCTCTCACCACTCCTATTTAACATAGCATTGGAAGTTCTGGCCAGGGCAACCAAGCAAGAGAAAGCAATAAAGCGTATTGAAATAGGAAGAGAGGAAGTCAAATTGTCTTTGTTTGCAGGTTATATGATCTTATATCTAGAAAATCCTATCAACTCAGCACAAAAGCTTCTTAAGCTGATAAGCAACTCCAGCAAAGTCTCAGGATACAGAATCAATGCGCAGAAATCACAAGCATTACTAAACACCAACAACAGACAAGCAGAGAGAGAAATTAGGAATGTACTCCCATGCACTATTGCCACAAAAAGAATAAAACACCTAGGAATACAGCTAACAAGGGAGGTGAAGGAACTCTTCAAGGAGAACTACAAATTACTGCTCAAGGAAATTAGACAGGACAAAAGCAGACGGAAAAACATTTCATGCTCATGGATAGGAAGAATCAATGTCGTGAAAATGGCCATACTGCCCAAAGCAATTTATAGATTCAATGCTATTCCCATTAAACTGTCACTGAAATTTTTCACAGAATTAAACTATTTTAAAATACATATGGAACCAAATAAGGGCTCATATAGTCAGGATAATCCTAAGCAAAAAGAACAAAGCTGGAGGCATCACGGTCCCTGACTTCAAACTACAAGGCTACAGTAAACAAAACAGCATGGTACTGGTACAAAAGCAGGCACATAGACCAATGGAACAGAATAGAGAACTCAGAAATAAAGCCACATGTCTACAACCATCTAATCTTTGACAAACCTGACCAAAAAAAGTAATGGGGAAAGGATTCCCTATCTAACAAATGGTGCTGGAAGAACAGGCTAGCCATATGCAGAAAATTGAAACTGGACCTGTTCCTTACGCCATACACAAAAATTAACTCAAGATGGATTAAAGACTTAAATGTAAAACCCAAAACTGTAACAACTCTAGAAGAAAATCTAGGCAATACCATTCAGGACATAGGCATAAGCAAAGGTTTTATGATGAAATCACAAAAGCAATTGCAACAAAAGCAAAAATTGACAAATGAGATTTAATTAAACTAAAGAGCTTCTTCATAGCAAAAGAAACTATCATCAGAGCAAACAGACAACCTATAGAATGGGAGAAAAAACTATCGTCAGAGTGAACAGACAGCCTAAGCAGAATAGGAGAAAATTTTTGCAAATTATGCATCCAACAGAGGTATAATAACCAGCATCTACAAGGAACGTAAACTTACAAGAAAAAAACAATCAACCCCATTAAAAAGCAAAGGACATTGGGAGGTCGAGGCAGATGGATCACGAGGTCAGGAGTTCAAGACCAGCCTGTCCAAATGGTGAAACCCAGTCTCTACTAAAAATACAAAACATTAGTCAGGTGTGGTGGCACACGCCTGTAATCCCAGCTACTCAGGAGGCTGAGGGAGGAGAATTGCTCGAACCCAGGAGGCAGAGGTTGCAGTGAGCTGAGATCGCGCCACTGCATTCCAGCCTGGGCGACAGAGCGAGACTCCATCTCAAAAAAAAAAAAAAAAAAAAAAAAAAAGCAAAGGACATGAACACTTTTCAAAAGAAGACATACATGTGGCCAACAATCACATTTTAAAAAGCTCAACATCACTGATTATTAGAGAAAAGCAAATCAAATCAAAACCAAAATGAGATACCATCTCATGCCAATCAGAATGGCTATTACTAAAAAGTCAAAAAATAACAGATGCCGGCAAACTTGCGGAGAAAAAGGAACACTTACACATTGTTGGTGGGAGTGTAAATTAGTTCAATCATTGTAGAAGATAGTGCAGCAATTCCTCAAAGACCTAAAAACAGAAATACCATTTGTCCCAGAAATATCATCCCTGGGCATATACCCAAAGGAATATAAATCATTCTATTATAAAGATACATGCACATGTATGTTCACTGCAGCACTATTCACAATAGTGAATCAATCTAGATTCAATCTAAATGCCCATCAATTACCAACTGGATAAAGAAAATGTGGTACATATATACCATAGAACACTATGCAGCTATAAAATGAATAAGATCATGTCTTTTGCAGGGAAATGGATGGAGCTGGAGACCATTATTCTTAGCAAACTAACGCAGGAACAGAAAATTAAATACCACATGTTATTACTTAAAAGTAGGAGCTAAACAGTGAGAACACATGGACATATAGAGGGAAACAACACACACTGGCAGCTATCACAGGGAGGAGGATGGGAGAAGGAAGATCAGGAAAAATTACTATGGGTACTAGGTTTAATACCTGGGTGAAGAAATAATCTGTACAACAAATCCCCATGACACTTTTAGCTATATAGCAAACCTGTACACATAACTCTGAACTTGAAATAAAAGTGAAAAAAAGTCATACATATGCTTTAAAAATTAAAATATGTTGTAATTAATAAAGTCCAAATAAAGGTCATTGAAAAGTTTGCAGATTTAATCATTTAAACATTTTACCAAAAAAAGTGAATCATGCTATGTAAAATCTCTCATGACCTACTTCTTCAACATTTAACAGTACATCTTGAACACCTTTCCATTAAGTATATATACAATAAAACTTTAGTGATTACATATTCCAAACAATCTGTAAGGACAGATATTGTACATATTAATAATTTATTATTGTGCCTTCAGGTCACTGCCTTCCTCGGAAATGAAAATGATATGAAATCCTAATTTGATTTGTATTGCTTTGATTACTAGTGAGATTCACCATCTGTTCAAACATTTATCAGTCATGTGCATTTCTTCCTTTTGAATTGTTTTGAATTATTAAATGAACCCTTTGCTCATTTATTACTAACTAGTAACAACTTTGTGTGTGTAATAAATATATTAAATAAGCGTCTGCAAAATATCTACAAACAGTCTTCCTGGGTCATTGCTTTCCTGAAACTCTTAATAGTTCTTACTCCAAAATGTTCAAAGCATTTAGGATATATTTTAGTGCCTGGTGTTGAAAGAGAAATACTTTTACTTATTCAAAAAGTTTTTTTATTCCAAAAGACACAGCTGAAACAGTGTTAAGTATTGCTTCTTTTCTCCACTGATTTGAAATTTTACATTTCTGTATACTCAATTCTTAAGTATATTAGAGGTGATTTCTCTATTTCTATTCTGTACTATTAATTAGTTTCTCTGCTCGTTCAACTGTATCACAGATAGTGTAGATACTGCCCTCTCAACCTGCCCAGGGAGAAAGCCCCACCACAATTTGTTTGACCTCCACAGATTTCAAGCTTCACTTGTATCAAGCTAACTGCTTCCAGGAACAGCTACTTGACTCAAGATAGAAAGGTTAGAGTTGGGAGTGTCAGAAAGCATGGCATATTCAAATACCATCTTCTACTAATTTTTGGCAATCTGGATAATTTATAATACCAGATTTCTTAATGTTAAAACAATATGACATTTTTGGAATAAGCTTACAGCAGGAGGCGTCTCCCCAGAACAGACTTTGGGATGTGGATTTGTGTGCAGAAAATTTACTGGAGAGCACTCTCAGAATTTGCACTTCCAGAGGGGTGAAGAAAGCAGGATTGGACAGTGAGATAATTTATAACACAGGGCCTCAGCAGCTCTGGAGTTGGATGGTCCTTTCGAGATGACCCAAATTGATTAAAGTGGCCACATCTTTTTATCCACAATAAGCAGTAATTTAAAGAGAACTGCCCCAAGAAGGGAGTATGACTTTGGAAGAGGTGTTTAGGGTGACTACAATCAGCCTAGTAAGGGGTTTGTCAATTTTATTGATATTTTATAGAAGTAATTTTTGATAGCATTGATCTCTATTTTTTTTCAATTTTCTACTTCACTGATTTCTGCTCTTTGTTATTCCTTCTGTCTACTTGCTTGGACTCAATTTGTATTGTTTTAAAGCTTCTTAAGGTAGAAGCTACTATCATTAATTTCTAGACCTTTCTCCTTTTCCCATATAAACTTTTAAATCTGTAAATTTCCCTCTATAGATTCCTTTATGTATATCCAACAAACATTTATATATTTTGTTTTCTTTTTTACTCAAATCAAATTTTTTTTCTAATTTTTCTTTTCCTTTTTGACGTTGAGTTATTTAGAACTATGTTGTTTATTATCCAAATATTGGGGAATTTGAGGGGTATATTCCTATAGCTCATTTCTAGTTTTAATTCTGTTGTGATCACAGAATATACTTTTGTATGATTTCAGTATTTTAAATGTATTGAGACTTGTTTTATGACCCTGCATATAGTCCCTCTTCATAAATGCCCCATGTGCATTTGAAAAGAATAGGTATTCTATTGTTTTGTGAACTGCTCTTTTATTATTTTTTTTGAGACAGAGTCTCACTCTGTCGCCCAAGATGGAGTGCATTGGCACAATCTTGGCTCACAGCAACCTCTACCTCTTGGGTTCAAGGGATTCTCTTGCCTCAGTCTCCCAAGTAGCTGGGATTACAGGTGTGCACCACTGTCCCCGCATAATTTTTGTATTTTAGTAGAGACAGGGTTTCACCATGTGGACCAGGCTGGTCTTGAACTCCTGACCTCAAATGATTCACCCACATCAGCCTCCCAAAGTGCTGGGATTACAGGCATGAGTCACTGCACCTGGCCTTTGACTGCTCTTTAAATCTTTTACATACTTAACATTTATTCTAACTTCTGGTTCTATCAGTTACTGAAAATGGAATGTTTATGTCTCTAGAAACAATTGTGCATTTGTCTACTCTTTCAATCCTTATCAACTTTGCGTAATGCATTTTGAGGATCTGGTATGAGGCATGTAAGCTAAATGTTTATTAAAATGTATTGACTGACTCATTTATCTATATTAAAAAGTCCTTCTTTTTCCCTGAAATACTTCTAGTTCTCAGGTCTACTTTTCCTGATATTAATATAGACATTATAACTCTCCTTTTCTTTATGCTTGTATAATACATATTTCCCATCCTTTTAATCTATTTAAAATTATCGTTTAATGTTAATATAAAATTAACATTATATTAACATTATAAATCATAATGATTAATAAATCATTAATTATAAAATAATTTAATGTATTAACATTAATAGATGGTTAATTTAGTGTTATTAATATATTACTATAAATATAACACTAATATTAATCTTAATGTTTTATTATTAATCTATTTATGTTAATACATTTACATTAAATTGTTGTATTATATTTAGGGTGGGACAGTACATATGGCTCTTAAACTTTTATCTATTCTGACCATCTGTGCCTTTAAATTGAAATGTTTAGATCATTTTCATTTAATGTAATTTTCAGTATGGTTGGGTTTTAATATACTACCTTGTTATTTCTTTCTTATTAGTCCCATTTGCTTTGATATTTGATTATTTTTGCTTTCTGTTTTTTGTTTCTTATTTCCATTTTATCTGCACTATTATGTCTTTAGTTATATGTCTACTTTATTTTTCAGCAGGTACTCTGTGATTTACAAGAAGAATTATTAGCTTATTACATTCTACTTTCGAATAATATTACACCATTTCAAGAACCCGTTGCAACATTATCCTCTGCTATCTTTTGTGCTATTGTTGTTTCATATTGTATTTCTATGCATGTTATAAGCCACAAAGTGCAATGTCGTTATTTTTCTTTAAAAAAATCAATAATCTTTAAAGAAATATAAAACTGAGAAAAAATTTTGTATTCACATATTTAGCATTTCTGGTGCTTTTCATTCATTTTCATTTTGATCCAAGTTTCCTGCTGATATATAATTTTCCTTCAACCTGAAGAACTTCATTAAACATTTCTAGTAATATATATCTGCTAACAACAAATTATCCTGGCTGGAAAAATAAATTATCTCACCTTACTCTTTTCTTCTGATACAGTGTTCTAGGTTGACTTTTTTTCAAATCTTTCAGCACTTTAAAGATGCCGTTCATTTTTCTATGGCTTGCATTGTTTCTTTTTTTTATTTACTTATTTTTTACTTTAAGTTCTGGGATACATGTGCAGAAAGGGCAGCTTTGTCACATAGGTATACATGTGCCATGGTGGTTTGCTGCATCTATCAACCCATCATCTAGGTTTTCAGCCCCACAAGCATTAGCCATTTGTCCTAATGCTCTCCCTCCCCTTTCCCTCCACTCCCGACAGGCCCCAGTGTGTGATATTCCCCTCTGTGTGTCCATGTCTTCTCACTGTTCAACTCCCACTTATTAGTGAGAACATGCGGTGTTTGGTTTTCTGTTCCTGTGTTAGTTTGCCGAGAATGACAGCTTCCAGCTTCATCCATGTCCCTGCAAAGGACATGAACTCATTCTTTTTTATGGCTGCATAGTATTCCATGGTGTATATGTGCTACATTTTCTTTATCTAGTATATCACTGATGGCATTTGGGTTTGTTCCAAGTCTTTGCTATTGTAAATAGTGCTGCAATAAACATATATGTGCATGTGTCTTTATAGTAGAATGATTTATAATCCTTTGGGTATATACCCAGTAATGGGATTGCTGGGTAATATTCAGTCATTTCTGTCTTTGGTTTACTTTATAATGTGTTCTTTTACTTTTGTTTTTAAGATTTTCTCTTTATCACTAGTTTTCAGTGATTTTACTAAAATATTCCTTCGTGTAGTTTTCTTTGCATTTATTCTGCTTGGAATTCATTGAACTTCTTGACTCTGTGGGTTTGTACTTTTCATAAAATTTGGAAACTGTTTAGCCATTACCATTTAAAATATATTTTATTCCTTCCTTCCCTTTGTTCATTTTGGACTCCATTTAAATGTATGTTAGATTGTTTGACATTGCCCCAGAGGTTACTGAGGCTGTGTTCATTTTTGTTTATATCTTTTGTTATTATCTTATTCATTACTGGTGAACAGAGTTGTTTTCACTCAATTTTCAATTTCCTTTCTAAGCTCACTTATTTGTTATAATAGGATTTCAGCATTTTTTCTTGTATTTTCATTGTAGATAATAATATTGCCTATATGTAATTATATTCTGACTCTTTTCAAATATTTATGACACTTTCCTTAAATTGCAGCACTGCACAGCTAGACTGCCAATAAAACATTACTAGTAGTAGCAACCATTTTTATCATGTTTCTAATTCTAATGCTAACCATTGAAGTGTTTAAACACTGAGTATGATGTTTTCTATAAGTGTTTGAAAATACTCCTTATCAAGTTATAGTAAGAATGGCTTTAGAATTTTATCTATGCTTTTTCTTCATCTATAGAAATAATCTTTTTTCTTTTTACATTTAATATCATGAGTTCATCTTTGCAGTCCTATAACAAATCATACTATTCTCACTCTGACATTATTATTTCTTAATATATTCTTGGATTCATTTTAAATTTCTTTCATTCAGTTCCTAAGTAAAATTAGTCTTCAGCTTTCTACTTTGTTTTGCTTTTTAAAAATTGATGTCAGGGCTACCCATGTCCTGTAACATTTGAGAAACTCTCATCCTTTATTTGTGCTAATTTTTATTTATACAAGTCAGACATAAATATATTCTCCATGTAAAATATTAAAACATGGCATATGTAGTGAATTTGTATTGCTTCAAATTATCTAAGCTGAAACTTCATTTCCCATAATTTTACTTCCTTGGATAGTTACATGTCAGGGTGAACCACAAGAGACATTTGTAATACATTTAGAAAGGAGAGGCGAAGGAGCAGCAATATTGTTTTAGCTTTTGGAGGCTCTCTTCCTTAAGCTTCTCCAACTTCTGTGTCAAGTGCATGGTTAGCTCTGGACTAAAGGTGCCAGCTTCTCCTGCAGAATGCCCCTACCATCAAAATTGTATGGCAGGCAGGGTCACGAGCACCTGACAGATGTTTCAGTCTGTCCTCATGGATTCTAGGTTATCCTTGCAGGTCTCAGCGTGACCTCAGACTCCAAGACCAGACACCAAAGAAATAGTCTTTCATCAACCGTGTAAACAGCTCTCATGTTGTATAAGGTCAAAACTCTATAAAATAAATTATGTGGCTCATATCTGTCTGTGTGTGTAGTCCATGGAATGCAGAAGCAAAAGTTATTTAGTTTATCACCTTTAGACACCTGAAATAAAGATGGGATTTTAGGCAAACATGTGTTTGCTGCTGTATTAGTTTGGGATTCCTAGGTATTTCATATATATGGGGAGCCAGGGCTCCCACAAGAAAATACCACAAACTGGGTAGCTCAAATCACAGAAATTTATTTTCTCACAGTTCTGAAGGTCGAACAGCAAGGTGTTGGCAGGTTGGGTTTTTTCTGAGAACTTTCTTCTTGAATTGCAGATGGCCAAGTTCTCACTCATGCCACTCTGACTGGCGCAAGATGGTATCTCATTGTGGTTTGATTTGCATTTCCCTAATCATCAGTGATGTTGAGCTTTTTTTATATGTTTGTTGGCTGCATGAATGTCTACCATTGAGAAGTGTCTGTTCATGTCCTTTGCCCAGCTTTTAATGGGACTGATTGTTTTATTCTTGTAAATTTGTTTAACTTTCTTATAGATTCTGGATATTAGGCCTTTGTCAGATGGATAGATTGCAAAAATTTTCTACAATTCTGTATGTTGTCTGTTCACTCTAATTTTCTTTTGCTATGTAAAAGCTCTTTAATGAGATTCCATTTGTTAATTTTTGCTTTTGCTGCAATTGCTTTTGGTGTTTTCATCATGAAATCTTTGCCCACGCTGACGTCCTGAGTGTTATTGCCTAGATTTTCTTTCAGGGTTGTTATCGTTTTGGGTTTTACATTTAAATCTTTAATCAATCTTGAGCTAATTTTTGCATATGATGTACAGAGGGGATCCAGTTTCAATTTTCTGCATATAACTAACCAGTTCTCCCAACACCATTTATTAAATAGGGAATACTTTCTCCATTGCTATTGTCAGGTTTGTCGAAGATGAGATGGTTGTAGGTGGGTGGTCTTATTTTATCTTCTCTATTCTGATCTATTGTTCAGTTCTCTATTCTGTTCTGTTGCTCTATGTGTCTGGTTTTGTACCATTGTCACGCTGTTTTGGTTACAGCAACATTATAGTTTGAAGTCAGGTACCATAATGCCTCCAGCTTTGATCTTTATGCTTAGGATTGTCTTGGCTACGTGAGCTCTTTTTGGTTCTATATGTTTTTTAAAATAGTTTCTTTTAATTCTGTGAAGAATGTCAATGGTAGCTTAATGGGAATAGCTTTGTATCTATAGATTACTTTGGGCAGCATGGCCATTTTTACAACATTAATTCTTCCTATCCATGAGCATGGAATGTTTTTCCATTTGTTTGTATCCTCTCTGATTTCCTTGAGCAGAGGTTTGTAGTTCTCCTTGAAGAGGTCCTTCACTTTGCTTGTTAGCTCTATTCTTAGGTACTTCATTCTTTTTGTAGCAATTGTAAATGGGAGTTCATTCAAGATTCGGCTCTTTGCTTGCCTGTTGTTGGTGTATAGGAATGTTAGCAATTTTACACATTGATTTTGTATCCTGAGACTTTGCTGAAGTTGCATATCAGCTTAAGAAACTGTTGGGCTGTACTGAATGGGAAAAAACTGGAAGGATTCCCTTTAAAAATCAGCACAAGACAGGGATGCCCTCTTTCACCACTCCTATTCAACATAGTGTTAGAAGTTCTGGCCTGGACAGTCAAGCAAGAGAAAGAAATAAAGGGTATTCAATTAGGAAAAGAGGAAGTCAAATTGTCCCTGTTTGCACACAACATGATTGTATATTTAGAAAACCCCATCATCTCAGCCCAAAATCTCCTTAAGCTGATAAGTAACTTCAGCAAAGTCTCAGGATACAAAATGAATGTGCAAAATTCACAAGCATTCCTATACACCAATAACAAACAGAGAGCTAAATCATGAGTGAACTCCCATTCACAATGGCTACAAAGAGAATAAAATACCTAGGAATCCAACTTAAAAGGGATGTGAAGGATATCTTCAAGGAGAACTACAAACCACTGCTCAACGAAATAAAAGAGGACACAGACAAATGGAAGAACATTCCATGATCATGGATAGGAAGAATCAATATTGTGAAAACGGCCACACTGCCCAAGGTAATTTATAGATTCAATGTCATCCCCATCAAGCTACCAATGACTTTCTTCATAGAATTGGAAAAAACTACTTTAACGTTCATATGGAACCAAAAAAGAGCCCGCATTGCCAAGTCAATCCTAAGCCAAAAGAACAAAGCTGGAGGCATCATGCTACCTGACTTCAAACTACTACAAGGCTACAGTAACCAAAACAGCACCCTAAGTAAAACTCCATGTTGTTTATCTCTGTAAATAGTTTAGCCATTACTGCTATCCATTAGTCAGAGACATTTTAAATAATTCTAACACTCTTTGGTCCTTTACCTGAGAAAAGCAGGTTAATTAGGACTTTTATTTTTCCAGTGGTCATAGGCACCTTTATTAAAATAAAGGGCCTGTGTTTATTTAAATAGAAGAATTACTAAGGAAGAACCTGGAAAATTATATTGTAATAATTTTGCCAAAACTTTTCAACTATTTCTATATTGATTTAGGGAATTAAGTTAATCAGGTTAGATAATACTAACTCCCAGAACAAATATTGTTCTTTGGGTTAGCAGAGGAAAATCTAATTCCTGATACTGTGATGCATTTCTTTTGATGCTTTGAAGCTATTCAGTAAAATAAGCAAAGCACAGTGTACATAGCATAAAGTGCTTCTTTTATTCTTCTGAGCCACCTTACTCCTCTCTAGCTTATCAAATAATTAACTGGGGTTGGTTTCCCTTTTTTCCATATTTCTCTTTCTTCCTAAGCAAGCATTATGTAAAAAGTTGTGTGGTTATTGATTCATACACTATTTGTGTACTTACTGTGATCTGAGATGTTAAATGATTATATAGTGGTCAGGGTGATGGCAGCAAATTGTTGGCAAACTCATGACCAAAAATAGTAAAAGCACCATTTACAAAGATATGGGCAAAATTAATGGAAACCAACATGGGATGGTGAAGCATCCTTGGGTTAGCAACAGTGGGAAGCCATTAACACCATTTGGCATAAAAAAATATAAGGGAGGAAGCAATTCCTAGAGCAGGGAGTGCTGCCAGACCCTGGAGAGAGTGCTATAGCTAATGGAATGAGAAGATGGCCAAACCTAAGAAATGTAGCTGCTTCTAAACCACCGACAGTAGGAAGATGACAGGGAATAAATCCTCTAACCACTTCCTTCCAGCCCCCTGAACTCCAGTTGGTACTTCCTATTGGCTGAAACCAACCCAATGCCAAAAGCTCCTGATTAATGACTGTGAAGGTCATTGTCCAGGGGCACAGAATGGATCTGGCACAGATTATATGATTATTTGTATGTCAATCATTGGTACTAACTTTTTATGCAGATTAATTGAAAACTTTTGGGAGTGGAATATACTACACAATACAAGAGTACCTGGAAGATAGTAAATGTTTGTAAAATGCTTGCTGAATAAATAAAACTTAGACTGGACTGTAAGCATTATATACTTAGGTTTCTGAGATCAAGTCTAGAATAGATTCTTACTTAAACTATTGGCAGTGTAGGCAATATCTACTACATCAGGCGCTCGGTGAAGGATTATCAACTAAAAAGGTGGCTGGATAAATACATGGGTGTATAGATAATCAGATGAAAGTATAGATAACTTATAACATTTTATATACTTTGGGAAACTTGAATAATCTAGTCCAACTGTTTCATTTTGTAGGTAAAAAATGGAATTTCAAGTTGATTAAAAACACAATATTGCAGAGTTAGAACCAAAAAAAAAAATCTTATGACTCTAGCCTCTTCTAACTAAATATGCTACCTCTAATTTACAGTTTGCAATTTGTTTCATTCAAATAAATTCAAGAGATCCCTTGTATAACATTGTGAATACAGTTAATAACAATATATTATGTTCTTTTAAAATGTCAAGAAAATAGATTTTAAGTGTTCTCGCCACAAAAAAATGATAATTATGTGAGGTAATACATATGTTAACTTGATTTAGCCATTCCACAATATATATATAATTTAAAACATCATGTTGTATATGATAAATATCGACAATTTTGTTAGTTAAAATAAAATGTTTTAAAAGTTGTTCCATTCAAATCAAAGTCAGTTACTGATGATGATGATGAGAGACAGAGAGAGAGAGAGAGGAAAAGCACAAGTATCAGCTCACTTAGCATGATCCATGATTTGTGAAACATGCTTGCCATACTACTGAAAGAATGCTGAGGAGTCTACTTGTTTCTGTGTGACCTAAGTGCACAATGAACTTGCATCCACAGAAAGTATTTGAGAATGTAGGTCTCTAGAAATAATAGCACTTTAAAAGTTGTCACTAATCAATCCAAATATATATATATACACATATAAACATATACATACCTAATAATCATTATTCAACTAAAACTTCATCTTACTTTTTATGAAAGTACAACAAAAATAAGCTTAATCAATGCCAAATATAAAAGTAAATTTCTTTGTCATCTCCCCAAATATAATTACCACCTTCCATTTTGGAAACCTTTAATGAATTCTGATTGATGGGCTGGGTGTGGTGGCTCACACCTGTAATTCCAGCACTTTGGGAGGCTGAAGCCAGTGGATCACTTGAGGTCAGGAGTTCGAGACCAGCCTGGCCAACATGGTGAAACCCTGTCTCTGCTAAAAATACAAAAATTAGCTGGGTATGGTGGTGCAGACCTGTAATACCAGCTACTTGGGAGGCTGAGGCAAGAGAATCGCCTGAACCTGGGAAGTGGAGGTTGCAGTGAGCCGAGATGGGGCCATTGCACTCCAGCCTGGGCCACAGAGTGAAACTCTATCTCAAAAAAAAAAGAATTCTGATTGATGAAACACAAATTATTAATTTCACATCTGTAATTAATATTAATGTTTTAGGTCCATACTCACATGAAGAACTGTGCCTTAAAAAAATTAAAACCTTTCTTAATAATACTAGGTTTAAATTTGCCAATCTTCCACATATGCTACAAAGATTTTAGTCTATCAAGATGTTTATTGTATATATTTCATTTTTTGTTTATTTAAACATTCAAAAATTTAGATGTAAACATTGTTTAGCAGCATTACTTTTTCAGTGTCTTGGATGCAAAACATAAACTGACTTTTATGACTTTAAATATATTATCTGTATAATATTTTAAAATTTTGCTTTTGAAGCCAGGAGCTGTATTGGAAATACCACCTACATTTATTTTTTAAATGTACTGAAGAATAGCACTTTTGAAACCTGTAATCCGTATTTAAGTGAAATGCCTTTGTAACCAATCTTTGAAGTCCAAACGTGTCAATCCACTAAAATGCAGTTTGTTGCAGTTCAGAAGTGTGGGGAGCTGGTGGCAGGATGTAAATCCTTCCCAGACTGATGTGGCTTTTCACCACATAGTGGCGCCTGTTCTCTCTGGCCTAAATAGGGGTAAGGCATTTCTGGGTCCTGTAGAGAGCACAGCCGACTCTCCAGGTGAGTGTCCACTTAGTGGGCCTATCCGGGAAGTTTGGCTAGGAATATACTGGGACTTTGGGAGCCATCACCCGCCTCCCAGCTTCCCAGCACTGGTGACTTGTTAATTCCTGCGCGTCCGGGTTCTCCCCTGGCACAGGACTAGAACTCCACTCTGTCCCCCACCACCCTGCAGCAGGGGTAGCTGGGGAGGGGAGATTGGCTGTTGGGCAGAGGAAAGCAACCCATTAGATCCAATTTCTCTCCTTTTTTTGTGTATATTTTTACTATCAAAGTTAGTTGTGATCATGAACTCGATAAACTTGAATCAGGAATATGTCTGCACAACTACCTGTAATGCGTCTCTGTAATTAAAGTACTTTCAGAATCAATTAGTGTGAGGTGGAAGTTCATGAACCCAAATGCCCAATATAACACCAGATACACTAGGTTGGTGTAAAGATGCCATCTTCTGTTCTTTAATATACCAATTGGAAAAGCAGAGAGAAACAGGTGTCCGTCCTAGATTACAGCCGGAGACTTCTCAGCAGGCCTCCTTCCTCGCAGAGAGCGGCTTTGGAATGGGAGTGGGCTGGGAGGAGGCAGAGGAGGCCGGGAAGCACAAATTCATGGCTCCCCAGCCTGAGCGTGCCCGCGCGTTTCTGTGCTGAGTGACTCTAGGGGCCCAAGTTCTGTCCGGACCGGGGAGCGCGGTTGGGTAAGGACAAGGCAATTCACTTCGCCAGCGGCTTTAGTGTCGCGGTCCCGAAACCGCGGAGCCTGACAGCTAAGCGGTCCAGCGCTAGGGGGCGACCAGCCCACGAAGCGGGGACTCGAGGAGGGACCGAGGGACGCGGGACGGCGGCTACTCTGCCGCGCTCTGCCCTTACCTCCAGGTAGTACAAGTCCACAGTGGTGATCTGCGAGTCCAGGAAATCTTCATAGGTGTTGAATTGAGTGACAATATTGTCCAAGGCCTTCAGCCCCTCTTCCTGATCCATGGCGGTATCCTCGGCCGAAGCTTCCCTAGCAACGGAAGCAGGAGGGCAGGATCAGGAGGCTCCACCCACTTCGTTCCTGCCAATCAGTTGAAGCCGGTGTGAGCTTTGAACGTTAATCCCACCCCCCGGCGGTTTGTTGCAGAGTTTCTGGCTTCTGCCTCACTCCTGGAAAACTTTCTGGAATTACCCACTCCAAGTTCAGGTCGGATACCCATCCACCGACTCAGGCTTCGCTGAACTGTTGAGCAACCAGAGAGGTGCAAACTGCAATCCAAAGTTAAAAAGTATGACACTGCCTAGATACTTAGACAAAATATTAGGAATCAGCTCCCAATTGCATTCTAAAACAATGTTATGCAAGACAAAAATACCGAGACATTTTGCAAAAAGAGTATCTCAAAAACAAGTATATCAAAATGGTGTTGTGACAAGGACAATAATAAAATAATGATTTTGTTAAATTATTTTTAAAGTTATAACAAAGGTAAATTATTGCTAATGTTTGTGTACAAGAAGCAATTCATGAAATTCCCAAAGGAAAGAAACTCAATCAAAAAAAGTCTTTGCAGACCTTTTTTGGCACCATGTTCTTTCACTTATTTTACTATTTTAGCACAGTGAAAATTTTGCTGTGTTGAAGCTGTCCTTTTTAAAGAATAAAATGTCTGTGAAATCTTATTAAATAATGTCTTTTACTAAAGATTTTTTGTTTTCTTCAGAACAGTATTGTGTTTTTAAAATATGAATTTAAAGTAATCCAACATAGCAGCTGGCAAAATATGTTCAGAACCAATTTTTGGATTTTAATATTTTACAAACCATCCTTGGGAATTAGCATATAATACAATGCTAAGCCTTTAATTGTTGCTCTCTAAGTACGTTTCTAATTCATCTTGAAGATTTTCACAGATTTGCTAACAAAATTTTAATGAAAACATCCGTAAGATACTTCATTTCAGTTAGCTTTCCTAATTTAAAAAGTTCATCTTAAAAATTAGGATGTCATGAATTGCAAATTTTAAGTGATATAGACACAATATTTAGGGTGCTACTGACTTGTTTTTTTTGTTTAATGAATGTATTCTGACATGTTTTTAAAGATATTTTGGGCCTTATTTTTGAATGCAATTTAATTATTGAATTTGGAAAAACAAAAAGGAGATAAAACCTTGGACACTGGTAACCCATCAAAAGTAATAATAGGCCAGGTATAGTGACTCCCAGCACTTAGGGAGGCCGACGTGGGTGGATCACGAGGTCAGGAGTTCAAGACCAGATTGGCCAACATGGTGAAATTCTGTCTCTACTACAATTACAAAAATTAGCTAGGCGTGATGGTGGGCGCCTGTAATCCCAGCTACTCAGGAAGCTGAGGCAGAAGAATCCTCCTATATCAAGATTTCATCACTTTTAAGAAACAGTAAATCATCTAGAGAATGTCTGGGTTTATTAAACTAGAGCACTTTAATGAAAAGGACCTATATGTTAGTAAAATGTGAGGTCATGGTTTGGCTATATATTGTTCTATTATGATCAATTGTGATTGTGCATTTTTTAGAGAAACCTCATTAAATTTGCCATTTGGTCAACATCTCTTTGATGAAGTAATCTCTACAGCATCTAAATTTAAACAATCATGAAATTATTTTCAGTCAATGAGTCTAGAAATGTCTTCTAACTCAAAACACTGAGGCTGATTTTCAGCAAATCAGCTTCTCTATTAATATTGAGAAAATTCATAAACTTATCCTTGTTCCTCGCAGTAAGGCTAGAATTAATAGTGAGTATAACTCAATTGTCCTTTTCTAAACTTTCAATTTAACTTCAGAACCACTTTCAGACCTGTGCCTGAGAAATGAAAGGGTGGCAACAAAGAGATTAGTAAGTTTCAGCAAGCTTCTCTTTTCATTGCAAGGCTTTTGTTATGATCAAGAAATACTTTATTTTGGATAACATGCATTCCTACTTCAAGTCCAAGATTTTTAAAGACTGAAACCTGGAATTTAGCACGAATCCAAAAATTCCATTCTTTGCAAAAGGACAAAGAAGGATTATGTATATTCATAATAAAACTCCAAGATGTAAGAAAGAGGAAACATATGTTATGTAAGAATAACAAAATATATGCCAGATTTAAGGTACTTACTTGGTGGAAGTATATAAAAAAGTTTCAAATTAAGCTCTATACTTTCATATTCCAAAATATTTGGCAATATACTATGATAGCTGAGACAGTGAAAGGAAAACATACTTTGTTGACATGATAGGACGGGAATGTTTCGCTTATTATGTTAATAAGAACTTGAGGCTCTATTAAGATGTTCTATTAATATGTTATCATATTGTAGGAAAAAAAACATATACTTACTCTAATAGGACAAGAGATTTGTGTCTGGTGTTGCCCAACTGCTTGTTAACTATGACTGCATATGAGGGCTATTGCTTAATCATCAGCCAAGGAGAGCTTTTTTGCACTTAGTAACAATGGTGACACTAAAATTTACTTGAGCTATTTCTTGTGATGAGATCACTGGACTTCCTCACACTCTCAGTTATTCTAGGATGCTGGAATTCTGGTTCCACTGCTTCTCTGTCCTGGAGACACAATGTGTTCATGTGTCATAATCCAGGAGTTTGCTCCTGCCTTGTCACTCACAGTATAAAAGGAAAATTTCAGAAGAGAGAAATACAAGTATAAGATGGAATTTCTCCCAGGAATGGGGTTGACAGATGTCTGCAGCTAATAAAGATTGAAAACTACTACTCTGCTATGGCATAGATGATGGATATGATAACCACAACCACCACTTTGGAACAGAGAAAAACTTGGGCTCTCTGTGGCTCTATAAGGCATTACCAAAAGCCTCACTGAAAATTCCCTCAAGCTTTTTGGCTACATGGAAATCAGCCTCTACCCTAAAACTCCACTCCCCCTGAGTGGGCAAACAATCAGAATATAGCACATGTGAATAGATGGCCACCACAATAAATGTGGAGCTGCCAGTTGCAAGGAGGTGTCCAGCATTGCCCTACAATCTATGTTATCTTTTTCTTCAATTCACTCTTACCTTCTACTATGGCTTTTTCCACTTTCTCCTCTCTCCTTAATCTTATATCACCCTTTCTCAAGGCAGATAAACTTAACTCTTATACCCAAAAGAAGTAAGTTATCACAATAGATTTCCCGCAGTCAAATGCTGTATACAAGCTTATTCACATTCATATCAACGTTTTACTTCTTCCATTGTGTAAAGGAAGAGATTTACCTCCTCCCATACCTTCACTACACAGGTTCAATCTCCTTCTGTCTTCTCAGGGTTTCTCATTTTAATCATTCCCTCTCTTTTTTGTTGTTAATTTATCTCTCCTCTCCCTCCCCACCCCAGCTCCTTTCCCATTTTAAAAATAAGCAAATGATCCAAAAACCACCCTCACCTGCACAGACAACATTAGCTATAGGCTTTCCTGCCCTTTACAGCAAAGCTTTTGGAAAGAGCTGTCTACAGTCACTGTCTCCATTTCCTTACCTTCCACTTTATGCCCAACATATTCCAGTCTGTTTTTATGCACTGCTCCGCGATTTTCACCAAAGTCAATTATAACATCTTTGCCATTATGCCCAACAGACATTTTCTCTGTCCTCATACTGCTTGACATTTAGCAGCATTTGACCCTGTGATCACTCCCTTCTCTTTGAAATTCTCTCTCTTAGCTTCTGTCACATTACTTTGCACTGAGGTTTGTTGGTTGGTTGGTTGGTTGGTTGGTTGGTTGGTTGGTTGGTTGGTTTTCCATTAGCTGTTTCTTCTCAGTTCTCTTTGCTAGCTCCTTTTCTCCTCACCTAGCTTTTAAAAGTTGGAGAGTCTCAGGTTTCTCTCTTAGACCCTTTGCTGACTCTACACTTTTGTTACTTGGAGCTCTCACCCACACTCATTGCTCTACTTACTGCCTTACATGCATATGGTTCCTCTATCTATATAATTAGCCAGGTCAGTCTTCCAATCACAGATCTAACTGCCCAGCAGATGCCATTTGGATGTATAACATGTATAAATGAAAATTTTCCTCTTTTTGTGTCTTCTAATCTTGTTCCTCCTCCAGTGTTCCCTCTTTCAACACACAGGTTCCTCTCCTCTCAGTTGTTCATGTGAGAAACATGGAAGACAGTCTTGAACCTTACTTCTCCATCACCCCTGAAATGTAAGGCCTGTTATTTCCATCTCTCAAATACTTCTCTTGAAGGCCTAAATTTCTCTCCAACCTAATTGACATTGGTTCCTTGCCTAAGCCAAAGTCTGGCACCTAAACTCCAAGAATATAATCTTTTCTGGTTTCCCTATACTCTTCTGGCCCCTTTCCATTCAACTCTTCAAAATGTAGTTAGTGTTTGTTTAAAAACACGGATCTCACCAGGCCTCTTTTAAAAACCTTCATTGGTTCCCCATTACCCTTAGGATAAAATAAAATTTTGTTTTGTCTTTTTGACATGGCGTATAAGTCATCCCACATCCTGACCTTCATCTGATACCCTCTACTGCACACGCTACATGTTCCAGCCACACCAGACTTTTTTCAGTTTTGAAAGGAGCCTCCACTTCTTTTGCGGCTGGGTCTCAAATATGCTGTTCCCGCTGTCTAGGACATTCTTTCACAGTACACACTTTTTCCATTTACCTATTAGCTCCCTATTATAGATCTCAGTATAGAGATCGAGATACAGTAGTCTTCTATGTTCCTAGAGCACTTTCTAAAGCACTTATCATTTGTTGCAATATCTTGATTATTATAAAGTATTTGACAAATGTCTATACTGCTTATTAGAATCTATGCACATAAAGGCAAAGACTATGTCAACCCTCTTCACCACTATATCCTCAGCATCTAACATAGTACCTGGAACATAATGATCCCTCAAAAGTATTTGCTAAATAAAATACTTTTTTCTATATATTTCAGTCATTCATTTTGGAAACAAGGTGAAAGGCATGATAATCCATATGAGGGGTATCAAGAAAAACAACCTAATTTTAGCACCTACATTTTAGAAAGGCACTTAGCAAAACCAATGTAATAAGAGCACAAGTCAGAATTCTTTTTGATAAACAGATATTTTGAAGCACTATGCAAATTCAGATGAGTGAAAAATTACTTCCAACTGGAAGTTGTCATGAAAATGTGATGACATGGCCTTTATGCGGAATATGAAGTACTGAGATGGGGAGCTGGGACTCTGAATAAATGTCCATGTGACTGAATCTCATGTGCTAAAGTTTCAAGGTGAGAAAACGAGAGGTATGTTCAGGGAAGGGTGATGAGGGAAATTTATTTAGAGTGCAGGATATATGCAAGAGGGCAGAAAAATGGAAGGGCAAGTTAGAAGTAGACCACGCTGTGGTCTGTCTATTTAAGAAGCTTTAACCATACCCTCCTAGCAAAAGAGAGCCGAAAGAAGTGTTTGCAAAGACGTGATCATCAGAACTACAGTTTTAAAGATTATTCTGACAGCAGTAAATGACTGGAGGAGGTAGGAAGACATCTTAGGTCAGGAGACAGAAGAAAAGGGGAGGTTGAAATTAGGAGTAGCTGCAGGGGAGATGTACTTAAGAAACCTTTGGGGAAAGAATTTTACAGCCGGAGAATGATTTCAAGTTTATTGCACACTTTTTACCCTGAAGCAAAAGTCAGAAGATTTTCATTTTAGACCGAACTTTTACCTGCTCAAAATAAGAAATACAATGACATGGTTGGTTTTTAATGAAACCTTTCTGGTACATAATAAACTCAAATAATGAGGCACTGACTTGAGGATAAAAAAGAAATTCAGATAAAACCTTAGGAGAAAATAAAAGGAGACATCGTTGAAACCCCAGAGATGAGGTGGAAATAGGCTGCCTCTCTGAGAAATATATTCAGTTCTTCTAAAATACGTGATAATCTCTATAGAATTCCTAAGAGCTTGATCTATTCTAAACCAACATCTTCTTTCTAGCTTCTGAGTACAATATCAAAGCTCATCAGGTACTCAAGATTTCTGCAGCCATGGTAATAATACAACTCCAGTCACAACTAAGCAGATACAGAAAGGGAAAAAAAATCACTAGACTTTCTAAGAGAAGCATTAAAGGAAGTGGTGCCGATTCCATTAAGAGCTAATTCAACTCATGCTCAGCTCTACTTCTCTAGGATATCAAATATTCTTTGGCTACAGATTCATTAATCACAATAAAAATGTTTTGATCCATCTTTCCTACTCACTCTCACTTACTGAAGCAAAAGTAAAACTTATTTACCTCAGTAATCAGTAATGTAAATTACCTCATTAAGGTAAAGTCACCAAAGAGTCAGGAACTATGCTAGGCTTTGAGAGTGCAACCAAAAAATAACACCTTATTCTTTAAATCTTCAAGGATATTATCATTTAGGGAAGACAGAAGGAGGACCTGAACTGGTAGTTGGCTGAATGAAGGAAAGGACGAAGATGAACTAAGCAAACTGGAGATATAAATATGTAAACAAGTGAGAAAAATTAAAATTTACAGGAGCTATGATAACATGTATGTATGTACAGAGTGTACAGCTGGGGTATCCAATCTTTGGGCTTCCCTGGGCCACATTGGAAGAAGAATTATCTTGGGCCACACATAAAATACACTAACACTAACAATGGCTGATGAGCTAAAAAAAAAAAAAAAAACGCAAAAAAAAAAATCTTACATTGTTTTAAGAAAGCTTATGAATGAATGTGTATCGGAGTGCATTTAAAGCCATCCTGGGCTGCACATGGCACACGGGCTGCAAGTTTGACAAGCTTGGTGTACAGAGTGGAAAATGCATGAGAAAAAAATTGATTCTATACCATAGAATGCAAGAATGATGTGTTTTAAGAAATCAATAGGAAATAATTTTGTATTCTGGAAAACAATGAGTTAGGACTGTATGGCCTCTGATGGCACATCTAGCTTCAAAATTCTGTGATAATATTCTAACTTAAAACTTTCAACAAGTGTTCAGATTTAGCCTACAGGAAATCACTCAGAAGAGAGGAAAACAGTGGAATTTTGTCATATCGTGCACTTTGCTGGAAGAAAGCACAGGATTTTACTAAATTAATTCACGACCACAAGTCTCAACATACTTGGCAATACCAACACACTGTCTGAGTGGTTTATTTTCTTTTTCTTAATCTATTTTACATATTTTTTCCTATTCAAAATTGTCATCTTCCTTCGGTCTTACTCCTCATTCCCTTGAGCATCACCCCGCCCCCACCCCACCTACCCACCCAATACAACCCTACCTACACTTGTTCTTAGGTATTAATCTTGTCCTTTGTTATGATGAATGTAATATTCCTATCATATGCAACCTATGTCCTCCAATTCTCTGGATACCATCCTCTCTCACTTTCCCAAGGATTTCATCCTGCTGTCAGTCACATTCTCCCAAGCTTTATCCATTCCTCCCACTCTGGGTCACCCCAACAGCATACAAGGACATTCTAGAATCTCATGTCTTTAAAAGAAGTGAACTCCTTTGACCCCATGTTTTGTTTCAATTACTGTCATTTTTATTTTCACCTTATTAAAAAAACTTATTGAAAGAGTAATCTATATTTATCATCACCCCTTCCTCATCTCCCTGTTCTCTTCTAAGCTTTCTCCAACCAAAATTTTCCCCCACCACTTGACTAAGATTGTTTTTTTCTAGGTCGCCAATTACTTTCTTGTTTTCAAATCACAGGGATGTGGCTCTACTTCTAATGTACTTGACCTTTCAGTGGCATTAAGCACAGCTTGCTGGTCATTCATAAAATACCTTCTTCTCTTAGCTTCCATAATACCGCACTCATACTGCACTCATACTACCTGTTCTTATTAGCGTAACTTGTTAATTCCACCACCTTGGCTAAATTTCTACATGTTTGGATGTTCCAGAGCTTAATCCTGGGCCCACACCTCTTCTAATTTATAACCTCTCCCCCTTTGCCTCACACTGCACATCTAATCCACCAGCTAGTGTAGCTTATGTAACATATCTCTCTCTCTCTCTCTCTCTCTCTCTATATATATATATATATATATAAAATCCATTCACTGCTTTCCCTTTTTACTAATTTCATCTCAATGCACCCAGTCATCATTTTTTGCCTGGACAACTATAATAGCCTCCTAAATGGCTTCTTTACTTTCCCTTTTGCTTCCTTCCTTAATCCAGACTCCACACAGTAGCCAGAGAATTTCATTTAAAAATGCATATCAGATCATGTCACTCTCCCATTTAAATCCTCATTGACTTCCACTGCAGTTAGAATAAAATCCAAAATCATTCCCTTGGCTTATGAAGCCCTATATTTCTTCTCATCCTGGCTGTTTTTCTGGTCTTATCTCTTACCTCACGCTACCTCAATCCCACTCTACCTGATGGCCATGCTGTTTTCTTTCTCTTCCCAGAATCTATTATGCTTGGTCATGTCTTCTTGGCCTAGAATGCCATCTCTCCTTTCCTGCCCCAGTGTTTGAATAGCTGGCTCCTTTTTGTCCTTCTGGTATCATGATGTCAAAGATACCTTAGGGCATATGCTAAAGTCCCAGGCCAAAGTAACCAAGTCAATCTTCATTACATCTTATTATATGATCTGCTGCATCATACTAGTCACATATTGGTCAAATTCATTTGTTGGAATGCAGACTCTATGTAGCAAAGATAACGTCTGCCTAGTGATCACTACTATATGCTCAGAATCAGTAACAGCACCTGGAACCTACCAGGTTCCACTCAGTAAAGATTTAATGATGAAAAAATGCAAGTTTTATAATACAAATATATAAAATTATGAAAACAATTTTATAATAATCATTTGACAGTCTAGAAGACTACACAAAGTTTAAAATATAATTTTGTAATTATAGATGCACTTATAAACAATGAAGTTTTATAAAATTAATCATTTGATATTTTTAAAAAGGCTACCCAAAGGAATTTAAAATCAGAGAATGTTGTTGAAACTGAACACCAACTGTACCTACATTTATTTCTAATAGGCTTCTCTGAGTCCACTGATTCCCATAAGAAAGCACTTAGTACCTCAAGGAAACTATAGAAAGTAGTCAGAAGAAACCGCAGGCCAGCTATAGTCTGAGAGTGTTTTCTATTGTGATTGGCCATTCTGGCATAAAAATCTTAGTGAGTGGCTCATTATCATCATTTCTGCTCCCAACCACTCTCCCAGCATCACACCACTTTAGCGACTATGCCCCATCTCCTCAGAATGCAACATATTGGCATAATGAACATAAAGTCTCAAGTAATCTGTGAATTTATAGCTGAAATATACTGAATATGTATATACTTCCCAGCTCTTACCTATTACACTAGCTTTTATTCCCACCTGTCTTCTTCATTTTCTTTTTCCAAAATTTTCAAGGATTTGACATGAACAGACCACAGGTTGCTGTATTATAGGATACAGACATACACACACACACAATGCACACACACACCACAATCCCATAGAGATGCAAAAATAAATGCAAGGATACAGTTCAAAGCCATCATTCGAACACAACATATACACCTTACAGATGGAAGATATGGACAACTAGATTATGGAATTAATTACCTTCCAGGATCTAATATTGACAGTTTCAAAAAGAACTGCTTTACATGCAGCTAATTGAAATAAACAGGAAATGGAAATACTAGTCACAAATAGGAAAATAAATTTTGAACAAGACTATCTTATATATCTGGCTTGGATAAATTTTAGCCTATGGGTAGGAGCTTCTGAACAGTTATTACACCAATCTGTATCTGCATTCAGTTCAGCTAGTAGGGCTGCAGCTGACTTTATCTTCTTGTAAAGACTCAATTTCAGGTATAGGGCCCTAGAACATAGTACAAGAAGATACTCTTTCCTTCATCTATAGATACTTAGAAATTTGGACTATTTTCTACATTCTGGCTGTTAAGAATGGCTTTATTTTAAAAGTCTTCCTCCAGAATATATGCCCAGATGGCCAGCCAGTCACATAATAAGTGAAATTAAATTTTCCAAAAACATGGCATGATTTCTAAGAAACAATATGGCAGTGGAATTAAAATGGCTAATTTGGAACCAAGGATGTTACTTATTGAGATAGAAAAGGTCCTTCATATATTAACTTAGAAGGACATTAACTGTTGTCATTGTAGAAAATAAATTTATGTACCACCAGCAGTTTAATTTTCAAATGCAAAAATGGATAAGATGGGTATTATTTTTAGGAAAGTTCAGACACAACTACGGGTAATTATGCCAAATAATCTGAAATATACTGATATCTCAGAACATATTTATTAATAAAAATGAAAAGTTGTTATAAATAGATACTCTTATCATTTGCCAAAATGATGTGGTTGACACACAAATACATTGATTTCATAACCAAGAGAAGGTAATTCCAACTACCTACTGTGTTTCAACAGAAGGCCTTTAAAAGTAAACTTATTTAATAGACACAACACAAATATGTACTGTGTGACCACATTAAAGCGTGCTCAGTTGTTGTCTTTTTTGCCAGGATTTCATTAATGTTTTTATTTTTCTGATTGTTTGTTTGTTTGTTTTGAGACAGTCTCGCTCTGTCACCTAGGCTACAGTGCAGTGCCATGATCTTGGCTCACTGCAACCTCCACCTCCCGGGTTCAAGTGATTCTCCTGCCTCAGCCTGCTGCGTAGCTGGGACTACAGGCACATGCCACCATGCCCAACTAATTTTTGTATTTTTAGTAGAGACGGGGTTTTGCCATGTTGGCCAGGCTGGTCTCAAACTCCTGACCTCAGGTGATCCATCCCCCTCGGCCTCCCAAAGTGCTGGGATTACAGGCATGAGCCACCACTCCCAGCCTCTGATTCTTTTTTTACCTCGCCCTCCTAAAACTTCCCCTGTTCCACATCCATTCAGAACATCTCCTATCATGTAAATATTCCAATATATAACTGCCAGCACTTTTGTTTAAAAAGATTGTCGATTATTCTCAGAATTTCAAATTTCTTTGTAAATGGTTTTCTCTCAGAGTTCATCAGTGTTAGTATCCCTGATTTCCATGATAGAATATCGAGACAGAGGAGCAACACCACTGCCATGGCTGCCAGTGAGTCTGTGACAACATTAGGACCAAAGCTTTAAAATGTGACTATACACGCATGCCTGTCAATAACTAAATGCATTAATAGTGATAGATTAGGTCTCCACTTACGATATCACGTATAATGCACAATGCTTAATTTTCCCCTTTTCTTTTACCATGTAGTTTTACGAGCCAATTAGTGGACTTTGAGGATTTTTGTAAAAGGCTGACAATAAAAATTGATTGCAGAGTACTTTTAGAGCCTTTGATAATAACCGCCCTGAAGAGCAAAACACCCATGTGGTTTCACGTTTCCCAGTGGAATACATATTCCAGGAAAAGTATACATGTAGCATAAAACCGATTCCTGAGTTTTTAATGTAGTTCAAGAATATTGTTTCTTCACGTGGACACAGGGAGGGGAACATCACATACCGGGGCCTGTCGGGGGGTTGGGAGCAAGGGGAGTGAGAGCATTAGGACAAATGCCTAATGCATGTGGGGCTTAAAACCTAGATGATGGGTTGATAGGAGCAGCAAACCACCATGGCCACATGTATACTTGTGTAACAAACCTGCACGTTCTGCACATGTATCCCAGAACTTAAAGTAAAATTTAAAAAAAGAAATATTGTTTCTTACACAGGTTAAAGAACCAGTAATCACCTTGAAGCATTATTACAATGGAAGCTATCAAAAACAATGTGACTATTGGCAATCACTCTAATTAACCTAAAACTTGTGTATCTAATTATTCATACACAGAGGGAAATCTAACTGTTAATTTAAAACAGACTAAAAATATAAGTAATTAGAAATAAAAGTAAAACTCCCACTGATTTCTGGAAGATTGACCTGCATAATTATTCAAGAGTGAAGAATAATTTTATGTTTACAAAATATTTCCATACTATATAGGTTTATATAATTTATTGACCATTATAATATACATGATTACATAACTAATTTGTTCCTCCATATGTTTATCAATTCTAATTAGTAGCTTTTTAGGGCTAATGTACTTTTTATGTAGGTCTTTGGATACTAACAGAAGTAAAAATTTACTAAATCCTTTGATTTGATCAAGAAAAAAGTAACACAATCTTTTTGAAAAGCTAATACTCAACAAATACCCAGTGCGGGTCTAGTTTTTAGAAAATCAAGGTTCAATTCTAATTCTTCCATTTATTTGTTTGTCTTACTTTCTCTATTGAAGAACAGTGATAATACATTACAGCTTTCTACAAGTCATAGCTAAACAGTAAAGTTAACTGTGAGAAATGAACTGCATAAAACAAAGACCAGGTTTTCTGCTTTTTTTTCTAAGTAATGTTGGTCTCTTCAACCCATGAGGTCTGCACCCAAGACATCAGAGAACTGCCAGCTTCCAATCACTGTTCAGGAGTTTGGTCCAGAACAAATTGACCTGATCTATATGCTTCATCCCAACCAGCTTCTGACATTTGTATCACTGGTGAAATTTGTCATTCTTCCATTTACACTCTAACATTGCTATTCTGCCCCATATTCTACCCTATTTTCTTAGCTATGTTGTTGACTGTTGCTTCTGGCTTGAGGATGTACTTTTCTTCTGTCTATATTGCTTTATCTTTCTCTGAGTAATGCATTTAGCTCAACCTCCTGTGGGTGGCACTCCTGCCTGAGTCTCCCCAGACAGAGAACAAGATCCAGTCACTGCTTCTCTTCTGTCTGCCAAAGGTGCCCTGCAGGATCAACTTCACCCACAGGTGAAGGCTGTAATGTGGTGTGATTTGAAGGGCATCAGGCCTGCCAGCCAAAACTCCCCTGGCAGTCTACCTGAAATCCCAGCCAAAGATCATTAGTGTTGCTTCTTAAAATAACTTTGTTATTTTGAATCTGAATACTTTCAGCCCCTATTCCTACCTTTTCCTACTGAAATGATTGTTTATTTGTACATGATTACTGAAAACTCAAAGTTTCTTCAGATTTCAATAATAGTGATAGCAGAACAGACAGTGCTTGGTAAGCAGGATTTTTGTGTTTCTTGTAATCTGTTTATATCCCCTTGACTCTACTTTAGTATTTAAGAGAAAAAAAAAGTATTTTAAGAAGTTGGCCTTCTCACTAAGGGCAAGGGATTGTACAAGCACAGGGGGATGGTAATAGAAGTGATGGCAACTGTAACCAAAATGAGAAAAATCCAAGCAGACACATACAGGAAAGTATCAAGACTGAGTCCCACCAGATGATTCTGCTGCCTAAAACCTGGGATGTCGTGAATTGTTGTGGTTGTTGTTGTTGCTGTTGTTGCTGTTTTGTTGCAGTGATTGGGAAGCCTTTTATTTACCCAAGGAGCAGGGATATTCATTTAGCAGCTCGGCTGCAGATGTTCCTCTCCCCAAGCCCTTTTACACAGGTGTGTAAATGGGAACCTTTTATTGCAAAAGGATTTCCAGAGTTTTCAAGGACAGAACCGAGGGCTTACCTGGGGCCAAGGTAACCCCATGCCAGTCTCCCTATTGGTCAGTCACAATCACCCCAGCCCACAATGACCTTGGGTGTTAGTCCTGGGTACTGACTTTCACAGTGGCTCTGCACTTCCCCACCATCTCCTTGGGTATCAGGCCCAGGCAGGGCACCTGTCTTTCCACTTTGCAAATACAATCCTGCAGGCAGTACTTTCCAGGGTCAAAGGGGGCTGGGTGAGACAGCTGCTTTTTCTCCTTCTCCTCTTTCTTGGGGGTTTCCTCATTCTTCCCCAACATTTTTTGATGGACTCGACGACCTCCTTATTGTTCTTGGTCTTCACATCCAACAGGACTTGCTCCCCAGAATCTAAGTATTGGTGGGTGTGGAGACAGGAAGGATGATGGCATCCTGTCCTTAAACATCATGATCTGCACTCATGGGATTTTGTATTGAATCTAAGATATGTTGAAAACGCAAATTTCCTGGTTCCCTCACCCAGCTCCCCATGTGTTTTGTAATTCACTGTCATGACCTTCGCCAAGTCTTTGAACACCATCTCCCCCTGGCTCAGGTACTGCAGGGTGTGGCGATGGGGGAGCGGCCCTTCATGGGCATGGGGGCAGTGGCGGTGGGGGGTTGGGGGACATGTGGCCACAGGCCCGACAGAGGAGAGAAGCCAAAGAGCACCCACCACGGCCCGGAGCAGACCTCACACCGCATCTCCCCTGAATTTTTGTTTCATTGTGGAGGTTGTTTTCTTTATAAATGCCTTCTGAGAAAGGGTGGGTTTTAACAAAATTCAGTCCTTTGCTGTCTAGAAGAAAAAACATATGAATTAATAAATGGATCATCAAAGATCCATTTGATTAAGCTAATTACAACAGCACAGCACTTCTTAGAACAAATGGAGACCTATCCATGTTGATTTGGGGTAGGAAGAAATAAGAAGAATAGAAGGATGGCCGGGTGTGGTGGCTCACACTTGTAATGCAGCACTGTGCGAGGCTGAGGTTGGAGGATTGGTTGAGCCCAGGAGTTCAAGACCAGCCTGGGCAACATAGTAAGACCACCCCCACAATCTCCACTGTAAAGAAAATTTTTAAAATTAGCCAGGAGTCACTATTCACAATAGCAAAGACTTGGAACTAAGCCAAATGTCCAACAAAGATAGACTGGATTAAGAAAATGTGGCACATATACACCATGGAATACTATGCAGCCATAAAAAATGATGAGTTCATGTCCTTTGTAGGGACATGGATGAAGCTGGAAACCATCATTCTCAGCAAACTATTGCAAGGATAGAAAACCAAACACCGCACGTTCTCACTCATAGGTGGGAATTGAACAATGAGAACACCCGGACACAGGGTGGGGAACATCACACATGGGGGCCTGTCGTGGGGTGGGGGGAGGCGGGAGGGATAGCATTAGGAGAAATACCTAATGTAAATGACAAGTTAATGGGTGCAGCACACCAACATGGCACATGTATACATATGTAACAAACCTGCACGTTATGCACATGTACCCTAGAACTTAAAGTATAATAAAAAAATAAAAATAGAAAATTAACCAGGAGTAGTGGCACACGCTGTAGTCTCAGCTACTTGGGAGGCTGAGGTGGGAGGATCACTTGAGCCTGGACAGTTGAGGCTGTAGTGAACAGTGATTATGCCACTGCACTCTAGCCTGAGTGACAGAGTGAGACCTGTCTCAAAAAAAAAAAAAAAAAAAAGAAGTGGTGGGGCAGGGGGGCAGGAATACTTCCGTCCATCTCCCACTGTGAGAAAGCATATTGACCCTGAGCAGGGCTGAAGCATCCACAAGCAGGGCCAAAGGACAGTTTCTAAAATGGCTCATGGCCCATGTTCTGTTTGTCTCCAAAACTAAGAACTTTAGCCAACAACTACTGGGCTACAACCACATTATTTTCTATGTGCATTTGGTCATTTTTTTCTTGAAAGAGAGAAGTAAAATAGAAGAGCTAATGGAATAAAATCTAACAGTCTTTCAAGAATAGGAAAGTATCTTATATCCCTTATAGTCAGATTGTAAGAAATTTCCAGCTATTTTAGAATTGTGGCACTCTATCATAAGCTGCTCAGTTTCACAACTCAACTGGTGACTTTGCCATAAGGCTGTATATACAAACAGAATTTTCATTGAAAATGACTTTCAATTTAGTTTAGCACATTTACTCGAATTTATTAGTGCCACTTAAGGATATAGGGGACATCTCAGTGAGTAAGGATTGTACTATGGAATTTGCAAATAAGAGTAAAAATTCTGATGGGGGAGGCGGGGAAGGTACTCTAACAGTCAAATGTGTTAACCTCTGCTCTCTGAATCGTCGCAGAATAATCAATCAGGTTTACAGCTTAAATTGCATATTTTATTTTACAGATGAGAAAACTGAGATTCAATGAGGCTAGACATATAGACAGTACCCTGCACATGGTATGTGTTTTAAAATATCAGTTGAGTGAAGGGAATTTTATCTAAGGCCAGAGAGTGTGGCAGAGCTAGTGATGGAAGCCAGAAGGAGTCCTGATTTCTGGTAAGTTGTTTTTTCAGTACTCATTCTCACATTTTCTCTAGCCATATTCAGCAACACAGTAAGACATAATCGGAGTCATGTAGGTCCACAATACAATACATGGAGAGGAGGGAAAACAAAAATAAAGGCAATAAAGAATATACTGCCAATCACAAAAATATGACTCTGTGCACTTCTTGTTAAGGGATCAGTAGTGCCAGTTCTTTTAAGAAGCGTAACAGAATGTCCTTGCCTGATGCTCCATGGGCATAAGATCCTTGCAAACAGAAAATCGTTTTTACCTTCTGCCAAATGGGGTCAGAAGAAGTGTTTTAGCCACTTTAGTCCAAATACACACACACACACACGCACACACACAAAGATATTCAAGGATATCCAAGTGTACCTAAAACCCCTGTCCTCTAAATAATTATTAAGCAAAAATCTAGTCTACTATAACTGTCCAGGTATCTCAGCAAATAGCCTGCACTGCTTTTATTTTACAGCATCAAGTATTTTATCTAAATACAGTAGTTAATTGAGACAAAGGACTGGATTCAGTGAATCTTTTATTAACAGTCCCTTGTTTTGTTTTTTATTTAAAAAAATAATGAAACTACAGATCTCCTGAAAGCATGGAGTCATTTCCTACCAAACCTAGGTTCCAAATGTAATTTCATCTGCCTGATACTTTGACATTTTAGGTCTGGAAAAGCACAGGGTGAAAGATGGCAAAGAACAGGGAAATTTTAGTTTAGAAGTGCAACAGCTCACTTAGAATAGAGCTTTAGGAAAGCAGAATCCAAAACCACTGTGACTAATACACTTTTCAGATTTATTAAGTAGAAAGATGCACAGGCAAAGAGAGACAAGAGGCAAACAGAATCAGCTCTTACAGCAGCAACTCAGGATTCTTGTGCAGTGCCCTAAGATCATTTTCATAGCTGGGTAAGAATGATAGGTTGTAAATGTACAACTCATAGGCAAAACAATACTTTCTGAAAATAGTATTTTCTGCTGAGATATCAACAACAACAAAAATGGATACAGGGGTTACGCCAACTGTTTCTCAGGATAGGATGCACCTGTTTTAAAAGGGAAAAAGTCTAAAGAATTTGTTCTCCTATTTCATATCTCTTGACCTTTTCAACCATTAACTTCACAATGCTAATAAGTCACAAACCAAGTTTAAATGAATCTATTTTGGAAGTGCACTGGACATTTGCTCATCCAGATGAAATAAAGTCCTTTTCAAAAAAAAAAAAGCCTAAAATCTAAGGTTATTTTGTACACATACAACTGAAAAACCTATGTGGAGAGGGCTGAATACTTAATACCAAAATTGTGTTACTGTTGCCTCAGAAGTAGTACTGTTTTTGGCAAAAGCTTCACTGAAATATAACTCACAATACCACACAATTCACGAATTTACAGTCTATAATTCAATAGTTTTTAGTATATTCACAGAGTTGTCCACCCAATTAACATAATCAGTTTTAGAACATTTTAGTATCCCCCAAAAAAACCCTGTACTCCAGTTTTCACCTCCCAAAACACCCAAACTCCCACCCCCAGCCCCAGGCAACCACAAATCTACATTCCATCTCCACAGATTTGCCTATTTTGAACATTTTATATAAATAGAATCATGTAATATGTGTTTTTTTTGGACTGAATTATTTCTCTTAATATAATATTTTATCCAACTTGTAGCATGTATCAGTACTTCATACCTATTACTGGTTGAAAATGTCCCATTATATAGATATACCACATTTTCCTTATCCATTCACCAGCTGATAATCATTTGGGTTGATTCCATCTCTTGGCTATTATGAATAATGCTGCTATAATATCGATGTACACATTTTTGCGTGGACACATGTTTTCATTTTTCTTGGGCATATACCTAGGAGTGTAACTGATGGGTCAAATGATAGCTCCATGTATAAATTTTTGAGGAACCACCACACCGCTTTCCAAACTAGTTGCACTATTTTATATTCCTACCAGCAGTTTAGAAGGGTTCCAACATTTTCACATCTTGTTAACACTTGTTATTCTCCGACTTTTTATTATAACCAACAAAGTGAATGTGAAGCGGCATCTCATTGTGGTTTTGATTTGCATTTTCCTGATAACTAAAAATATTAAACATCTCTTCATGTGCCTTTTGGCCATTTCTGTATCTTTGTTGAAAAAAATGTCCCTTCATATTCTTTAACCATTTTGCAACTGGGTTATTTGTCTTTTTATTATTGAATTGTACAAGTTATTTCCATATTCTTGATATGATCTCCCCATCAGATATGTTTTGCAAATAATTTCTGTCATTCTGAGGGTTGTCTTTTCACTTTTTTGATAATATCATTTGAAGCACAAAGGGTTTTAATTTTGATACTCCAATTAATGTATCTTTTTTCTTTTGATGTTCATACTTTTGTAATGCATCTAGAAAACCGTTGCCAAATCCAAGGTCATGAAAATTTATCCTTAAGTTTTCTTCTAAGAGTTTTATAGTTTTAGCATTCATATTTAATTATTTGATGCACTTCAAGTTGATTTTCATATGGGGTATGAGGTAGTAGTCCAACTTTATTCTTTTTCCTGTGACTTTCCAGTTGTCTCAGCACCATTTATTGAACAAACTCTTCCTTCCTCATTGAATGGTCTTAGCACCCTCAGTGAAAATCAACTGACCACAGACATATGGGTTTATTTCTGGACTCTCGATGCTATTGTATGGATCTATATGCATATTCTTATGCCAATATTGTCTTGATTACTATTGCTTCATAGTAAATTTTGAAATTGGGAAGTGCAACTCCTCCCACTTTGTTCTTCTTTTTTAAAATTACTTTGGCTATTCTAGGTCCTTTGAGTTTCCATATGCATTGTAGGACCTACAAAGAAGCCAGCTAGGCTGACGATAGGGATTGTGTTGAATCTATAAATCAATTTGGGGAATAGTGCCATCTTAACAATATTAAGTCTTCCAATCCATGAATACAGGATATATTTCTATGTACTTAGATTTTTAATTGCTTTCAATAATGTTCTGTAGTTTTCAGAGTATTAGTATCACACTTCTTTTCTTAAATTTATTCCTCAAAATTTTATTCTTTCTGAGGTTATTGTAAATGAAATTGTTTACTAAGAATTTTATTCCTTTTGAGGTTATTGTAAATAAAATTGTTTACTCTATTTCATTTTTGGACTGTTTATTGCAAATGTGGAAATATTATTTATTTTTACATATTGATTTGTATGTCATGATCTAGCTGATGTTCATTAGTCATAGATTTTCAGTGGATTATTTAGAATTTTCTATTTATATATATATATAACTATGTCATCTCAAAGAGAGACAGTTTTATTTCTTAATCATGCTTTTTTAAAATAATTATTTAAAATGTTTTGGCCTTAAATGAAACAGTTGCAGGTACTATATTCAGATGTAAGAACTTAGTTATCTGGATTTGTCATCTGGTGAAAATCTAGTTTTCACTAATACAGTCATATGTTGCTTAATGACAAGGACACATTTTCAGAAATGCATTGTTAGGTGGTTTTGTCATTGAGCAAATATCATAGAGTGTATTTACACAAACCTAGATAGTATAGCCTCCTACACATCTAGACTCTATGGTATAGCCTATTGCTCCTAGGCTACAAACCTGTACATGTTACTGTACTGAATACTGTAGGCAATTGTAACACAATGGTAAGTATTTTTGTGTCTAAACATATCTAAACATTAAAAAAGTTTAGTAAAAATATTATATTATAATCTTATGGGGCCACCATTGTATATGTGATCCATCATTGTCTGAAACGTTGTCATAAAGTGCATGATGTACATGATTATCTCTAATAAAACTTTTTTTTCTTCTTTTTGTTTTCTGTTCTTTAATATAAATTGTTTGGACAATTGTTTCCTTTGACTACTATACTTCTACATAGTAAAACTCTTACTTGCCTGCTAAAATAAAGCTGTTGTTACTATTTATTCTGAGAAGATTATATTACCTAACCAATCACAGGACCAGTAGTCTTTGATTCCATAAAAATTAAACAAGTTTCTCTATAACATGATTTTACATAGCAATCAAAAGTATAAAAAACCGTTAGTCTCATCACTGAGAATAAGTGGCAATAAGTTTGTAACAATATCAATAATACAACAGAATACCTGTCTGCAAAAGGCAAATTAAATTCTTAATGTAGGTATCCCCCACATCATAAAATGTAAATACTTACCACGTATGGCTACTTTTTCCCTTCTACATAGAAATCTGCTTCTGCAATCTCTTTGCTACAGATTGGGTTAAAAAATAAAAACTGCCCACATTTGGCACAAAGCTGATACCAAAGTAATAAAAGTCAATAATTATATAACTGGTTCTGGGAACACTATGAAACTTTTAGCAAGTCTCTCTGCTTCTGTCCAAAATCCATGTATCATCCACATATGGTTGTATTTGTTGGAATTATGTTCCCGAGGCACTAATTCAATAGTTCAGCTGACAGGTTAGTGTTTTACCACAGAGGGGACTGAGTTTGGGGACAACCTCCTGATCCCAGGCTGTGACCTCCAGAACTCAGGACATGTCACAAGGAGTATGACCATGAAGTTTTTCCACAAAAATATTGTCTTTTTTAAGAGGTTTAATATATCAGGAGACAGAAACACTGACAAAGAAAGAGACTGAGAGATAAAAAGAGACAAAGACGCTACACTTAGAGTATTGTTAAACTCTTTCACCAGAAGGAGAAGATTAATCTGTAATACAGCATCAGCTCTGTTCTTAGATATTTTGCATTATGTGCTTCAATAAAGGAAATACATGTACTCACAAGGAAGCTTGAAGCAATTAGTCTCCTAGCCTGGCAGGTTGTATTTCATATTTTTAGCAATTACCTACTCATACATTTTTTTAAGTCAAGCTTTAACTGTTATAAAAACAGTTATCAAATGTATATTAAAATTTGGCAGAGTTGATAGCCTAAGTTATCATTAATTCATAATAAAGCAAACCACAAGAATGTTTATTTACAAGTGACTTATCTGGACATGCCCCTATAAATGGTATTTAAATCCTGTTGATTTTAATCTCAACGAAGCACTGAAGCAACCATATTAGTAAAGAGGAAGGAAAATCAATCTAGAATTGATCCCAGAGCCTTAGCTACTCACCAGGATGATGTAGATTTAAATCTTGTATCTGCCCTTCTGTGGCTATATCATACTGGGAAAATTACAAAATCTCTCCTAAGCCTGTTCTCTTATTTATAAACTGGGAGTAACAGATGTACCTAGCTTATCAGGTGTTTTAGAGTTAAATGAGAAAATGCACATAGAAAAATTTATCACAGTACTTGGAACATAGTAAGTTCTCAGATGGACTTTGAATTTTGTTCCTGTCCTTAGCCTACTTACCTAAAAATATACACTAATAATTTACATGTATTATACACATTAATTTTAATTATAATTGAGACCTAATAGGAATATACTATAAATTCCTCATTTATAACATTTATTTATGATGCTTACTATTGATCTTAATGAAATACTTTAGATTTAGTGTATAAAATATACACATACATTTGTGTATATATGATTTTTAAACTTCTCTACCTTAGCATTCAGTTTACTACCTCCTTTACTTCCAAGAAGGCAGTACTCTCTGGATGGAAGATAAAAAGATGACAACCATAGTCCGCATTGAACCATATATCCACATTAATAGCTGCTATTGTGTGTAGGCTGCGTCCTTTTCAGAGGTACTAAGCACACAGTAGGCGAGATATGACAGTTCCTATGACAATCACCTAGACAGCTTAACACAGTACTTAGAACACAGTAGGAAGGATCTCAAAAAGTGTCAGTGAACAAGAATTACATCTCCTGATGAAAGATAGAAGATAAAGTAGATTAAAATGTTGACTATTGCAAGAAAAATGTCCCATTAGATATGCTATAAACCAGTATAAAATATTTTACACTTTTTTTGTATGTATTGCTGATAATTATGTATTGATACAGTGGTATTTATATATAACTTTTAAATAAATATAAAAAATTCAGGTTGTGGGCTCAAACAATTTTTTACTAATAAAGTTGATTTAAAAGGATACAGAGACTTGGGACTAGAGTTGTATGTGCTAAAATAGTCCTAATCCATCTACCTACCCATCTATCTCACTATTAATCCATCCATCTTTTTTTTAGCTTGAAACTGCCCTCACCCCAAATTTTTGTTGTTTACATCCAGATATGATAGAATACAGAAGATATGACTAAATATAATAAAATATTTAGTGAACATAAAATAGATTGTGAGAAGTCTCTTAGGCATCCAATTCCCCAAGCCTCTTAGCTGCCACACAAATTATGTCACCAAAGTAACTCTACTTGACAAACTTTTATGTATTTGAAATACTCCACAACTAATAGTTGGAGAACACATCTTGATATATAGTTTGTATCTCTCTTGCGGAATTAAAGCAATATCCTTCTTACTAAGCCCTCAACAGGAGTTTTTGTTCCTTAGTTTTTTGGTTTGGTTGTTTAGTTTTCATAAAAGGACTGCAGCTGCCTCTGTTTGTGAATAGTTCCACTAACTTCATTCATCCACTTAGGGTCTTTCTTCATTACCAATTTTCTGTTATAGATTATCCTCTAGAAAAGTGGTCCTCCTATATGAATATAAAATGTCAATATATTATATATATAATACGTTATATATAGCATGTGCGTAATAAATACACATGAGATGGAAACTGAAAAAGATGGGGTAAAATGCAATTTCCATACTTTAAACAATTGCTACTTATCAATAGTTGATATAATTTTGCTCTCTAATGTTATTAATATTTTATTGAGACCAATATGATTGGATGTTTTATTTTTTAAAAAAATTTCGTCTAACAATTTCCAGTATAACTACTGAAAGCTGTTTCTAATTTCAGTATGTTTCAATATATTGTTTTAAATGGCTGTTATAACCAAAAATCATTCCTTACAAACTACATAGATCCAAATAAGAGAGGTATAATGTAGGCTCTACTTACTGAATTAAAATACCATTTTAAGTCCCATTTGCTAATTACATAAAGAATTTTTGTTGAAATTAAATGAAATTAAATAAATTTCCATGTTCCCTGGTAACAATCAGTTGTCATGCTAATTAGAAGCTATTGTGCATCTTTATCTAGCAGAAGTCTTATTTCCTCTGGTCCAATTCTTCCTGGTTCATCCTCCAGTACTGGGTCATGTGACTACCTCCAAGGCCGTGTTTTGGTTAAAGGGAAGACGGTTTTGCTAAGGAGGAAGCAAATATATGTGTGTGTGTGTGTGTGTGTGTGTGTGTCTGTATATATATATTCACACACACATGAATCAAAGTTTGTCAAAATCATGTAAATAAAAATTGGCATTTATTGATTTACCTGTGCCTCAACAAAAATAAGTTTACATGAAACTTTCAAATGAGATCTTCTGGGTTAATAGTTGAAGATACATTAGAGTAAGAGAGAAAGAAGAAAGAAACGAAGGAGAGACAGAGATGATAAAAGAAAAATATCTTTTATGGTAGAGCAGAAGGAATATTTACAACATTAAATGCAAGAGGGATAAAGTACAAGGTAATAAAGACAGAGGCCGTATCTGTCTCCTTCCTAAGTACTCCATTTAGAATCCGATCCTTGCAAGATTTCCAAACCCAGCAGTTGAAACCAACCATGATGGGTGGAGCATAATAATTGCGTGATACGCTTCATATGGTACCTTTCAGAATCACATACTGTCTCAACCATCATTTATGAGAGGAAAGGAATGTACTGCATCCAATCCCTTCTCAGTCTTAGTTTATAAATTGGCTTCATAATAAGAAAGAATCACAAAACAAATGGAAGCACATCTATCAGTAGTGTTAAAAAAAAAATGCAGCCTGAGACGCTTCTTACTTTCTATGGGCAATTCTGTTTCTTTCATGAAAACTTGATTTTACAGGTAACTTAATGGGTTGCTCCTGGTGGCTTTTGTGACTTTACAGTTGGATGAGATAACATGGAGTCTCTTAGTTCGCAGTATGAACATAATTCTGCCAATTTCTGAATTTCCCTTAGACCATCTGTCTTATTTACCAAAAAGCAAAAGTTTAACTTTAATAAATGAAAAAGCCAAAGGACTAAGACTTGGGGATTGAGAGCTATGATGCAATGGACTATGTGGTCTCTTAATAATACATAAATGTACAAATAGCCAGTTTCCATGAACCGAAACTATGAGCAAAGCTGTGATTTCTGAGCTGGGAGGAAACTTATTGAGCAAGACAGATAAGGAAACAGGTGCACAACATTTATGTTATTTGACTTATTGTGAAGTTGTTTTTTTATTTTGTTTTGTTTTGTTGGTTTCTGGGTTTTTGGTTTTTTTTTTTTTTTTTTTTTTTTGAGACAGGGTCTTGCTCCATCATGTAGGCTGTAGTGCAGTGGCACAAACATGGCTCGCTGTAGCTTCAACCTTCTGGGCTCATGTGATCCTCCCACCTCAGCCTCCTGAGTAGCTGGGACTACAGGTGTGCATCACCATACCCGGCTAAGTTTTTTCTTTAATTTTGTAGAGAGATGGAGTCTTGCCATGTTGCCTAGGCTTGTCTTGAATTCCTAGCTCAAGCAATCCTCCCTGCTCAGCCTCCCAAAGTGCTGGGATTATGGGTGTGAGCCACCATGTCTGGCCATTATGGAGCTTGTTAATGGCAAGGCAGCTGCCACAGTGCAGATTGTCACACTCTGAAACCAAAGTTCTTTCCATGAACTTTTTTATTTTCCCCTAAGAAAATAGTTGCAAAGGGGGTGGTGGGCTTGATTTAAGGGTAGACATTTCTAATGCCCAGGAGCCTTGGAAAGGCTGCATAACAGCCTTTCATATTAGGAACAGCCTGTTCATACTAGGAACAATGACAGTGGTTTGCATTCTGTAGAGTCTCCTCATTGGGACATGAGCTTTAATAACTCAGCTAAATGGTAGATGTTATTATCCAGTATGTAATTAAATCGTGCTTTAAGGAAATATTACTAACTTTCTCTCACAGTATTAAGTTTTGCCATGTTCCCATCCTCAAGTCTCTAGTACAGTAACTCACAACTCAGACCTTCACATTAGAGTCAGCTGAAGAATTCAAAAATACGGAAACAAGGGGCACCACCTATGACAACGGAATAAGAATTGCTAGGAGGTAGCCTGGAACAGTATTTTATTGTTATTACTATTATTGTAAAAAACAGAAAAATATTTCCTTTTAAGTGCCCCCAATGATTTTAATTCACGATCAGGGCTGAGAATCCCCACACTCCAGAGGAGAGCTATGGGACCTTTCTTCTTGAGCATCTGCTAGTTTTAATTGTCCTTACGAAAGGCTCTGCTAGAGATGGTAGACCAGACTCACAGCTCAAATCTTAGGTCAATGCACTTTCTAATCATTTTGTTACTTTATTTAGAAAACTTGCTGTAAGACCATGTTCTCAAACTTTCCTGTTCATCAGAATCAACTGGAGAAATTGCTGCAACAGATTTCTGGGCTGCATGCTCAAAGTTCAGAAGATCTGGGGTGAGACCAGAGAATTTGCATTTCTAAGACCCCAAGTAATGCTGTTGCTGCTGGTCCTGGGATCACACTTTGAGAACCCTTAGCAGTTGATAAAGGCCTACTGGATTCCTTCCTCTTTAATGATTTTTTTCTGTGGAAGGCAAAATTCTTTGATAATTCACTGTACCAAGTCCCTGACTACTTCCCTTCTCATCAGTGACTCACGGCTAGCAAATGTACTGGCCTCTCAATAGCATGAGTAACCTTCTAGCAGATTTTGCCAGCAAGACTCTGCCATTTGCTTTTAGTTCTTACAGAATAACCCTCTTTTCCTCAGAACATTTCAAATAATGTTTGAAAGGAATAATCTTCTAAAGATATAAATGTAGCACCACTGTGGTGACATTACAATGTCTCTTGTCCATGCCATGTAGACGTGGGTAGCAAGTATGTTACATTTTGCTTCTTCATACAGTATAAATAAATGGGTAAAATATTCTCCTGATTTTCTTCCTTCTAAATTCATGAATCCAAGGAAACTCCTGCTGATAAATGAGAACTGAAACCTAAAGTCTGGGGACTGTCGGGATAAACTTAAATCAAGAAAATATGTGAATCAGGCCAGGTGCGGTCGCTTACGCCTGTAATCCCAGCACTTTGGGAGGCTGAGGCAGGCAAATCACTTGAGGCCAGGAGTTCAAGACCAGCCTGGCCAAAATGGTGAAACTCCGTCCCTACTAAAAACACAAAAATTGTCCAGGCATGGTGGCACGTGCCTGTAGTCCCAGCTACTCGGGAGGCTGAGGCAGGAGAAATGATTGAACCCAGGAGGCAGAGGTTGCAATGAGTCAGGATTGTGGCACTGCACTGCAGCCTGGGTGACAGAGTGAGACTCTGTCTCAAAAAAAAGAAAGAAAGAAAGAGAGAGAGAGAGAGAGAGAAAGAAAGAAAGAAAGAAAGAAAGAAAGGGAAAGAGAAAGAGAGAAGGAGAAAGAGAGAGAGGGAAAGAAAGAAAAAAAGAAAGAAAGAAAGAAAGGAAAGAAGAAAGAAAAGAAAGAAAGAAAGAAAGAAAGAAGAGAAAGAAAGAAGGAAAGAAAGAATAAATATGTGGATCATTAAAAATTTAGAACTAAAAAATGAACTAACATTTACTGAATGCCTACTATGAACCAAAGCATTACATTGTGAATTTTTAATTCACAAGACAGCAATCTGTGTTTTAACAAGCCTTTCAGGTGGTTCTTATGCAGATGAAAGTTGGAGAACCACTGCTCTAGGGACATACATATGTGAATGTTGGTATTTTGGAAGAAACAAACAAACACTTTTGGATTTTAACAGACCTGACAAGATTTCCCCTGAAAGAGAAAGACATACTAAGGGAAATAAGGTGCCTGGGAACTCGGGAAGAAGAACCCTAGGGAGTAGGAGCAATGTTGAAGAAGAAATGGAGCTGTCACCTATGTCAGACACGCTGCATGTGTGCCTATTGCCCTATCATGAGCGTATTCAGGCAGAATAAACTAGGAGAGCCTTTCTGGAAGGTAAAGAGGGGATGTTTCAGATATAGCCCAACTAGGCGATTTTATAATCCCTTTTCACCCCAGGGACACCATCATTCTGAATGTTCATAGGACTATCTTAAAAATATGTCACAGATGTAAGTGAATTTATAGATTGAGTTAAGAAAGACATCGGGTTGGAAGAGAGGGCAAAGCAGGGGATGGAGAGAGCGAGCTGCATGAGTCAGACAGATTCAGACTTAATCCTTATAGTCACTTCCTAGCTGGTGATCTCAGGCAAATTACTTAATCTAGCTCAGGTTTTGTCCTTATCTATAAAAGGGGATAATCATACCTACCTCAGAGAATTGTTGGGAGGATTAAAAGAGATAATGACATGCTTGGCACCCATGGAACGCAACTGTCCAGAGGCAGCTGCCAGCCCCAGTTCTCCCTCTGGCTAAAGGAAGTCATCCTACCTTTTTTTGTAAGTAGGAGTTTTTCAATGGATTTTTCATTTTCATTTTCCTTATCTGCCTTGTCTTGTGTGATTGGAAATGACCAGAGAGAAATGAG
Source organism: Hylobates moloch (assembly GCF_009828535.3). Taxonomy (NCBI): domain Eukaryota; kingdom Metazoa; phylum Chordata; class Mammalia; order Primates; family Hylobatidae; genus Hylobates; species Hylobates moloch. The sequence goes on from NW_026652277.1 coordinate 52,356,116, forward strand.
TGTCACCTTCCCTGAACTGGTTATGTATTGGCCCTGTTCTCTCATCCTGCTCCCAACCTCTCCAGTCTCTCCCTCAGCTCTTGCGTGGGTGGGGGTGGCGCCTCCGGCATGTTTGTATATTCCTCCAACACTCAGCCAGCTCTGCTCCAGAATCAGCCTTAATTAGTCATTTACCTAGCATAACTCAGCAAATCTGTGTTTGAAGTAGAATTATCCCATGTAGAATTTAATTTCCCTGTTTCCCATTTCACCTCAATAAGGTGAAATGGACTATTCAGCATGGAGAGGCTTAGATCTCATTTTTCTTCAGTCTGCCTGTTTTGGATTTCTGAATTTAAAAGTAAATACCTCTTAGACACAGATGAATTCTTGCATGCCAGCTACCTGTCAAGTGTAGCAAATACTCAGCCAGCTACTGCATTAGGTTTTGCTTTAAAACCACTCTAAATGATTTATTGTTTTTAAATTATTTACACGACATTATTCCTTTCTTGTAAAATGCAAAAGTGCTGTCAGGAACAGCACGGAAGCAAGGTTATGAATGGTACTACAAGTAAATCAAGGTAATTAGAGGCTTCAAGTTGCAAATACTGACAAGTTCTCCAGCCACCACTTCACTGATGATAATAAAATTTGCATGATTTCCTGACATTATATTCACCACATATTTTCACTGCATGCTCACTGTAATTACTTAGGGCATGATCTCACACTTCTAGCAAGCAGAACTCTCACTGAACCCAGCCGTGACTATTACAGATGCTTAGAAATGAAGTGGATGGAATTAAGGGGAGAGTTCCCTACATAGCTTTAGGGATCTGTGATGTATCAACTGAATCTTGACAGGTAAAAAAAAGGGAAATATTCTCAACCACTCCTAAGCTACTATCAGCTCAAATTATAATGACACTAAGGTATCTCGAAGACAGAATTTGGATCCTGGGTTTACCGACAACTGATTTCTGCAATTTGTTTTCTGAATCTCTAATGTCAAGAAAGAAAAAGATCATCAAAGTTGATTTTAATCCCTAATATGGAAGTACACCAGACATAACTCTAGGTGTAACTACGGGAAAAAATTCTGTGTTATTTTTCAAAGATCAGAATGCACAAGTAAGAAAGATTTAAAATACCAAAGATCAGCGGGCACCTCTAGAAGTATACGGTGACTAAAGCAGGTCAACTCAATGTCTGAATTCCATAACCAACCTCTCATTTGGTCAGGTAATTCCTCGGTGCTTGGTGCAACATTCATTTATACCAGCACATAAATTCATACACTTTTCTTGTTTTGGCTCAGTGAACCAAACTTACATTTGACCATTTGCTCTTCTCTTCTAAACCTAGAGCACCCTCATATCTGTCTCAATAGAGGAGGAAAAAATTAGGTTTTGAACTATGTAATATACTATGAATGTACATATCAAAGATGAACATAGCGTATAAACTAAAACTTGGTAATTAATAACCGTTCTTCTAACACTGAACTAAAAGACAGGAGAGAATAATTGATTTTGAGCTTTGCCTTGTGAACCATGGGAATTTATATAATTATTCGACCTCAGTCTCTTCAACCTAAAAGAGAGGAAATTACTCATACACATGCCATTGTCATGAGAATTGAAGAGAGAAGATGAAAGCACTCAGTACAGTACCTGGCATTGAATATGAATGCAAAGATAGAACAAATTATCCAGAAATGTCCTATCCTTTCATAGGTCTTCTATTTAGTTCACATAGCATGGAAAGTCTTATACAGAAAGTTAGTGTCTGTTTTAAGAGCAACTTAGGAGACAGCAAGAAAAGGAGCCTTCTTTTTAAGAATTTAGTAACATTCTGTCAGACCTGAAGTGAAAGACAATTTGGGGAATGAATTATCTCTTCCCTCACCATGAAGAGCAGCTGGTAACACTGCAATTTTTAAAAACAACTGGAACATCACACACCGGGTACTGTTGTGGGGTGGGGGGAGGGGGGAGGGATAGCATTAGGAGATATACCTAATGCTAAATGATGAGTTAATGGGTGCAGCACACCAACATGGCACATGTATACATATGTAACAAACCTGCACGTTGTGCACATGTACCCTAAAACTTAAAGTACAATAATAAAATTTAAAAAAAAACAAAAATAAAAAAACAAACAAACAAAAAACAACCTAGTTGAGGCAATCAGATCCTAGGTATTGGAAGTTATTGCTCCAAATCACAGTACTTCTAAACCCAGAGGTATCTCCTGGTAAACCTTTAAAATAATGAAATTCATTAAAGATTCCCAGATCTTAGGCTGGCTCTGGTTAAAGTTTACAACCACAGTTACTAGATCTACCTTACCTAGACCGGTTACAATGCAGATATCTCCTTTCTTTGTATGAATATGTTGGGGAGGTGGTCACTCCTGTGATGGGAAGGTCTGTGAACTTGTAGTAACATATAAGCAATCTTTAAAAAAGTGGAATAAAAGTCTGTTGTAAATAGTTTGTGTTAATTAGCCTAAAGATTACATCAAGCTCTGCGGTAGGTTTACTCATATTTAATTATATCCATTTTTAAACTAGTAGTAACTTATGAGATTTCTGGAATGTGTTTAGTAATCCACTGAGAAGACTGACTCAGAATCATAGAAGAAAGATATCCAGTGTGTCCAATTGCCGTGACTGTTGACTTCCATCATTTGTTACCCACACTTTAAGATGAATAGGGAATGCATCAAAAGCACATAGTTCAATTAGCACAATACCAAGTATGAAGCTATTATGTAGATGTGACATATTTTCTGTTAAATCATATGAATGGTCATAACTTCTGCTGAAAATATGCATGTCATTTTTCAAGTGCCCTTTCTTTTGCCCTCAATTGTATTTTGAAGACAAAACAAACCAGATTTTGTGGCATTCAGCAGTCTGCTTATTTTCTTGCTGTTGACAATAGTGTTCTCATTTCTTCTACTCAAGATATGTGGAAAATAGTCTCAACAAACCTGATAGACACAAGATCATATGCTTTTTGAATGAGTGCCTTACTACTGAATGTATGGCTTATTGTGGAAATATTTAAGCTCACCTTAAGGTCAGTTATTATAAGGGCTATTATCATCGTTTCCTAATTTAGTGAGCTTTTCATCAAATGTCTTAATTTATAATTAATGTAGCAGCTGGTCAGCCAACATGGTTACAACTAATGAGTAAGTTTATGTATTTTATAAAACCTTATATTTGGATAGTGCCTTAGCAGCAATTTATTCCAACTTCTTATGTCTTTGTGTATACATTTCTATCTTTGCCTTGGTTTGTTGTCATGTTTGTGTTTATGACTGTTTGGTTCTTTTCCTTCTCTTTCTCTTTTCATTTGAAAAGAATTTATTCTGAGAAAGAATAAAAGAGTCTTAGGAAAAAAGTGAGCTTCTGTATCAGAGATTGGTGGGAGTATGCTCTATCTCGGGAGAGTCAAGCTGAAGGTAAGATTTAAACCTCATAGGAGAGTTTAATGTTTTTGATTACCTCTAAGGTAAAATCATCTCATTTATTCTTTCTACCCCAGAGTGGAATGATGTTAAAAGACCTTACACCAGCATGTTTGACTGTGTGTTCTAAGAGAAGACTTTCTCTTATTCATATCTATATACCTTTATTCCTAAATGGAGTTTATAGAGGCCTGGGGAATTATGGTGAAAGAATAGAGTTCTACCTGATAACATTTACAGTCTGAACAGATAGTTCAGTCCTAAACATATCCAATTCGGAAACCAAGTTAGAGGGGAAGCAGCCGAAAACCCAGATCTCATTGCTGGGAAACTTTACAATTTATCAGGTCAAACCCCAATAAGATGTCCAAGCGCTTCCAGTTAATTTGTGACAGACCTAAGTTCAAGAATAAATTTCAATTGCCAGTCTCAGTTCTTTCCTTTATAGAGCAGTAAACACAAATGGCTCCCAGCTTTAGAGAACTTATACAACCAATAAGATAAAACACATGGAACAACCAGAGGAAGAATAAGACTTCTCCAGTCATTTTTATATACCTGCATATAGTAAGTTTGATAAATATTAGCTGTTAACAAAATGCATAGCTTCTTAAAATTATATTTAAAATGCTTATTTATGTTAATAATTAATTTTTAATTGCTGTGGAATCTGTTTAATTTGAAACTGATATTATTTAATAATGTATATATGACCTACAAGATAAAATGAAGCATGCATCAAACAATTGTCAACTCAGTTAATTGTAAGCATAGTAAAAAGGACATACTGTGTCTGGAATTGGTGGGTTCTTGGTCTCACTGACTTCAAGACTGAAGCCGCGGACCCTCGAGGTGAGTGTTACAGTTCTTAAAGGTGGCGTGTCCGGAGTTTGTTCCTTCTGACGTTTGGATGTGCTCAAAGTTTCTTCCTTCTGGTGGGTTCGCGGTGTCGTTGGATCAGAAGTGAAGCTGCAGACCTTCGTGGTGAATGTTACAGCTCATAAACGCAGTGTGGACCCAAAGAGTGAGCAGCAGCAAGATTTATCACAAAGAACAAAAGAACAGACCTTCCACCCTGTGGAAAGGGACCCAAGCTGGTTCCCACAGTGGGCTCGGGCAACCTGCTTTTATTCCCTTATCTGGCCCCACCCACATCCTGCTGATTGCTCCATTTTACAGAGAGTTGATTGGTCTGTTTTACAGAGAGCTGATTGGTCCGTTTTGACAGGGTGCTGATTGGTGTGTTTACAATCCCTGAGCTAGACACAAAAGTTCTCCACGTCCCCACTAGATTAGCTAGATGCAGAGTGTCCACACAAAAGTTCTCCATGTCCCCACTAGAGTAGCTAGATACAGAGTGTCAATTGGTGTATTCACAAACCCTGAGCTAGACACAGGGTGCTGATTGGTGTGTTTACAAACCTTGAGCTAGATACAGAGGTCCGATTGGTCTATTTACAATCCCTTGGCTAGACATAAAGGTTCTCCAAGTCCCCACCAGAGTAGCTAGATACAGAGTGTCAATTGGTGCATTCACAAACCCCTTAGCTAGACATAAAGGTTCTCCAAGTCTCCACCAGACTCAGGAGCCCAGCTGGCTTCACCCAGTGGATCCTGCACCAGGGCAGCAGGTGGAGCTGCCTGCCAGTCCCGCCCGTGTGCCCGCACTCCTCAGCCCTTGGGTGGTCAATGGGACTGTGAGCTGTGGCACGGGGTGGCGCTCCTCAGGGAGGCTCAGGCCACTCAGAAGCCCACTGCAGTGGGGAGGCTCATGCATGGCAGGCTGCAGGTCCCGAGCCCTGCCCCTAGGGGAGGCAGCTAAGGCCCGGCAAGAAGTCCAGCGCAGCAGCTGCTGGCCCAGGTGCTAAGCCCCTCACTGCCCGGGACGGCGGGGCCGGCTGGACCCTCCGAGTGCGGGGCCTGCCAAGCCCACGCCCACCGGAACTCGTGCTGGCCCGCAAGCACCATGCGCAGCCCCGGTTCCTGCCCGCGCCTCTCCCTCCACACCTCCCCGCAAGCTGAGGGAGCCGGCTCCAGCCTTGGCCAGCCCAGAAAGGGGCTCCCACAGTGCAGCAGTGGGCTGAAGTGCTCCTCAAGCATGGCCAGAGTGGGCGCCAAGGCCGAGGAGGCGCCAAGAGCAAGCAAGGGCTGTGACAGCATGCTGTCACCTCTCAACACTATTTAAAATTTTAATCTAGATTATATGGTTAATGATTGACTTTGGACCTAAATTATCTAGGCCATGTCCTCATTTCCTTGTGCCAAGATAAATATACTACAAAATATGATTTTTTAGAAGTTGATCAGATTAAAGCTGGTTACTAACATTAAAAAATAAAAGTTAATATCAGAAGATTCAAGACAAAAGTATATTTGGCACAGTAAAGAACACATTGTGGCTTATACCAAATGCTTGGATCTTCTGCTTCATCTGTAAAATAAGGATACATTTTTCTAACTTGCTAAGTTTTTGTGAGGGTAAAAACCAGTCATTTCTGTTATAGCTCAACAGGTATTTCTAAAAAAAAAACACTGCGATATGCAAAATTGTGGAATAAAAACCACAGGACTCATAAGAAAACGTGGTTAAGGGATTAATACTCAAAAACTTCATGAGGCAGCACTATTTACGATAGCAAAAACAGAACCAACCCAAATGTCCATCAATACTATACTAGATAAAGAAAATGTGGTATATATACACCATGGAATACTATGCAGCCATTAAAAGGGATGGGATCATATCCTTTGCGTGGACATGGATGAAGCTGAAAGTCATCATTCTCAGCAAACTAACGCAGGAGCAGAAAACCAAACACTGCATTTTCTCACTCATAAGTGGGTATTAAAAAATGGGAACACATGGACATAGGGAGGGGAACGACACACACTGGGGCTAGTTGGGGGTTGGGGGCGAGGGGAGGGAGAGCAGTAGGACAAATAGCTAATGCATGCAAGACTTAAAACCCAGATGATGGGTTGATAGGTGCAGCAAACCACCATGGCACACATATACCTATGTAACAAGCCTATGTAAACAAACAAACATGTTCCGCACATGTATCCCAGAACTTAAAGTAAAATAAAAATAAATAAATAAATAAAATTAAAAAACAAACCTGGCCAGGTGCAGTGGCTCACGCCTGTAATCCCAGCACTTTGGGAGGCCAAGGCGGGTGGATCACGAGGTCAGAAGATCAAGACCATACTGGCTAACACGGTGAAACCCCGTCTCTACTAAAAATACAAAAAATTAGCCAGACGCGGTGGCGGGTGCCTGTAGTCCCAGCTACTTGGGAGGCTGAGGCAGGAGAATGGCGTGAACCTGGGAGGCGGAGCTTGCAGTGAGCCAAGATCGTGCCACTGCACTCCAGCCTGGGCGACAGAGCCAGACTCCGTTTCAAAAAACAAACAAACAAACCTTCTTCAGAGACATGGAAAAAAGGACAAGAGTCCAATAAAAAGTACACATGGTTTTAAACACGTTAAAAGTTTAAGAAATATACAAATACTATAATAAATAGGGCATCTTACCTTTAAAAGGGTCTGAAGTTTGCTTGTACTTAAGTTTCTAGTGTGTTCTGTGTAAAAGAAGAAGAGAAGAAATAAACTGAGAAAAAAAAGCTTCTATCATAAAGGAAAGATAAAGAGAAAAAGAAAAGAGAACAGAGAGGAAAAATTCAAAAAAGCTTAAAGAGAGGGACATCAATAGGAGGATGTATGCTGGGCTGCATGACTAGGGTAGCAATAGAAAGGGTTGTGGCTTGTGAAGTATCGTCAAGTGGTTTGTATTAGCCTTCCCAGGCTGCCATAACAAAATACCACAGACTAGGTAGGTTAAACAACAAATTTATTTTTTCAGTTCTGGAAGCTGGAAGTCCCAGATCAAAGTGCCAGCAGATTCAGTTCCTGTTGAGGGCTCTTTTGCCAGCTTACAGAGGGTTGCCTTGTTGCTTTGTCCTCACTTACTGTTTTTCTGTGCATGAGGGGAAAGAGAGCTCCAATGTCTCTTCATTTGTTTTTAAGGACCAGTCCTAATGGATTAGGGACTCATCCTTCTGACTTCATTTAACCTTAATTATCTCCTTAAAGCCCACATCTCCAAATACAGTTATATTAGGGGTGAGGACTTCAACATATGAATTTTAGGGGGAAACAATTTAGTCCACAACATGTTTGAAGGAGGGGTATCTGATGGAAAATTGTAATGACAGGTATGAATAGGTATGGCTCATTGATCTCATGAGGTATGTGTATGTATATATTGCGTATTCCCACATAGCTCAGTTCAACTGAAATATCTAGTGTTTCTCACAGATGAAATTGCATATGAGTCAACACAAAATTTACATTATGCTCAAATTATTTCCTAATCTATCAATGGAGTTGGAACAAATTACGGTTTTCGAAACAACTGTTGTAGCAAAATGAGTACTGACCGTACTCATTCATTCAATCAATAAATATTACCTGAAACTATAAAACTACTGGAAGAAATGCTTCACAGCATAATTTTTATAGGAGAAATACTTCACGACATTGGGCTGGGCGAAAATTTTTTAAGTAAGACCTCAAAAGCGCAGGCAACAAAAGCAAAAATAGACAAACAGGATTACATAAAATGAAAAAGCTTTCATACAGCGAATGAAACAAGAGTGAAAATAAAACCTACAAGATAGGAGAAAATATTTGTAAACTATGCATGTGACAAGGGGTTAATACCCGGTATATAAAGGGAACTCAAACAACAGCAAAAATAATAATAATAATAATAATCCAATTTGAAAGTGGGCAGAAGACCTTAGCAGACTTTGAAAACAAACAAATGGCCAACAGGTATATGAAAAAAGTGCTGAATGTCATTAACCATTTATGCTAAATACAAATGAAAACCACAACAAAATACCACCTCACTCTAGTTAGAATGGCTATTATCAAAAAAAGACAAAAGAAAACTATTGGCAAGGATGAGAAAAGGGAACGCTTACACATGGTTTTTGGGATAGTAAATTAGTACAGCAATTATGAAACACAGTAGGAAATTTCCCCAAAATATTAAAAACAAAACTACCCTATTATCCAGCAATCCCCCTACTAGGGATATATCCAACAGGAATATACATGTTGAAAACGTATCTGCACTCCCATGTTTATTGCAGCACTATTTACAATAGCTAAGATATGGAATCAAATTAATGTCCAACGATGGATAAACACATAAAGAAAATGTGGTAAATATATACAATAAAATACTTTTCAGCCATAAAAGAAAATGAAACCCTGTCATTTGGACAACATGGATGAAACTGGAGGATATAATTTTGTGTGAAATAAGTCAAACACAAAAAAACAAATATGAAAGTTGATACTGTAGAAGCAGGTAGTGGAACAGTAATTACCTGAGGCTGAGTGGGGAGGGGTGGGAGGAAGGAAAGATGGCGAGAGGTAGGTCAACAGGTACAAAGTTACAATTAGATAGAAGGAATAAGTTTTAGTGTTCTGTTGCACAATAGGGTGACTATGCTTAACAATAATGTATTGTATAATACAAAATATCTAGAAGAGAGGCTGGTGAATGTTCTCACCACAAAAAAATGATAAATACATGAGATGATGGAAATGCTAGCTGCCCTAATTTGATCATTATATAACATATATGTGTATTGAAACATCAAATTGTATCCCATAAATATGTACAATTATGTGCCAATTTAAAATGTTTTAATATTGGAAAAAAAGAAAGTATTAGATTCACATTACTTTTGATGGATTATCCTAAAATTAATCAAAGAGTAGTTATGCATTTGTATATTTGTTGGTAAATGTCTCAGTTTTAGGCCATACAGATATTTATTAATATTAATATGCTATTTTGTGTTGATCATAAGGCAGATCCTTAGAATCTTGACCACATCCAGCAACAGCATAGATAAATTGTCTACGGGAGCTTGCAAACATGGTGATACCACATTAGGGTTTAAGGCTTTCCTAATCCTTCTACAAAATTTACCTTACTGAAAAATTGGTAAATCGTTGTGAGGTTTTTCATGTTTGGCCAGAGAATTAATTGCACTTTCAGACAAACTTAGCATTCTAGTTGGATAGTTTTTAGAATTAAACTTGACTAATTATTCTGGCTAATTGTATAGTTCACTTACTTTCAACCCTCTAGACTTTTCTAGAATAGGGAATATTGTCATTTCAATAAATAAATATCGAGTACCTCCTTTGTGGCAGGTCGACACCAGGCACCAGAAATCCTGCAGTGAAGAAGCCAAGCAAAGTGTCTTTACACAAGGTGTTTACATCCTACTGGAGGGAAACAGACTTACTTATATAACCCTGAGGAAATCAATAAACACAAAAGTATACAAGATAATTAAGGAGCATGAAAAATGCACTAACAAAAATAAGAAGGGGATGAGATGGAGTAAGTAGGGGAAGACACTTCAAACAGTAATCAGGGAAGGCATCTCTGAGGAGGGAAAGAGTAGAATATCTGAACAACTGGGGGAAAGGCATTCCAGGCATTGGGTTAAAGCGGAGTTAGTGAGGTGGAAGAGACTAGGGGATGGAACAGGAGAGTGAGGAAAGGACTAGCTCCATCTTAGCGGGCTCGGAAGCCACTGAAGCGTTTTGAGCAGGAAAAAGTCGTGATTTCTGTTTTTAAAATTTCACTTTGACTTCTCTGTAAAATCCACTGTAGTGAGAAGAAGAGAGACCAGTTGAGAGGATATAGCGACAAGTCAAGCCAAAGATGAGATGTAGAGACGAGACAGAGAAAGGTGACAGAACTCAGAATTTGTTTAAAGGTTTAGCCAAAAGGAGTCGCTGGTGTACTGGATGAGGGTTACGAGAGAAAGGAAAGGGACAAGAATGATTCCTAGATTTTTGGGTCGAGTCACTGAATAAATCATCATGCTGGTTATTAAACTGTGGAAGTCTGGAAGCTTAACTGGTTTGGGAACAAGAGTTGAGTTTTGAACATGTCAGGCTTCAGATGCCTGTTAGATATCCTGTAGCAATATAGAATTGCTACAACAGGCAGTTGGCTACGTGAACGTGGAATTCTGGGAGAGGTTGAGGCTGGAGATTTAAATGTGGAAGTCGTCAGCATACATCTGGTATGTAAGGCAGAGGTGAAATCACATAGGAAGTGAGTTTACAGAAAGAACACAAAAGAGGCAAAAACTGAGCCCTGGGGTCCTGCAAGGTTTACAGGTCAGGTAAAAGAGGAGCTAGCCAAAGAGACAGGAAGAAATAGCTGCTGAGGTAGCAGAAAGGCCAGGTGCATGTGGCACTTTGTAAAACATGTAAGAAATGTGTTTTATGAAGGAAGGGTGATCAACTTTTTGAGAGACTTTAAGAAATATCAGTAATAAGTCCCAAATTGATCACATGCCTTGCATAATTTAGAAAAAGACAGTCCATGCGCCTTAGTATTATAGGCATAAACACATACAGCTAATGTTTCGGGAGGCTGGAGCAAAGAATTAAGCTTTGGATAAAGAATATTTTAGGCTTTGTATAGGCACTGAAACTTTTGAATTTTGCCTTGCTTATGAGTATAAACTTCTTCATGCACCTGAGAATGTTGAAATATGCCCTCATCTCTGATTGCAGAAAGAGGATCCTCTTCTTATTCCCCTTACACTTTTCTTTGGCAGTCCAGGCCTTCCCTTGTGCTTCCTGACCACAATACCTTTTCCCAGAGAATGGATTCCCCAGCAACACTCTGAGGCTGAGAGTAGCACACAGCAGGTTCACAGGGAGTGATCTTCAGAGTTACAATTGTACGTAGTAGTGCCAGACCTAGCAAATAAAACTACAGGATACCTATACAATATTTGGAACATACTTATACAAAAAGTTATTAATTGTTTATCTAGAATTCAAAATTAACCGAGAGTATTGTCTTGTATCTGTGTCCCTACCTGTAAGGAAATGAAAAAGGCAGGGTGGAGGGAGAAAATTATCTTCTCTATGTCGGCAACTGAGGCCTCAGCTGATCCTAGGGGTGCCTTGAAGCTGCTATGGCCCTTCATATTGATTAAAAATCGTGGCAAGGGGGTCAGGCCATTGTATTTCTGAATCAGCTAGTTATTGGCCTCAGGGTACCCTGGGAATGAATGTAACCTTGGCAGTTGCCTAAGGTAAGAGGCACAGCCTTGAGCAGCTGCATATTCAGCAGCTGACTTATGAGCACTGAAGATGGAATCTGGACCAAGCATCAAGGTATCTTAGGTTTAAATGCTAACTTCTTAGAAGCCATTCATTTCCTTTTAGGTGGTTTACTTCTATATCTAATTAGATAAGGTAGCTAAATATATTCTGAATGCTTTAAGTGCTACATTAAAACTAAAAAGCGCTGTTCAAAAGTAAGGTGGCAGTACTTATTACGGTAGTCCAGCTCTGCTCCCATGGGATATATAGAGAATATTTTTTTAATTGTTCATCTTCTCATCTAGACTACAAGCTTCTTGAGGGAAGAAACCAGGTCTTATTTATCTCTACACCCATCACTTGTGGTATATTTGGCATATAGTAGGTACTCAAACAATGTCTATGGAAAACAGACAGGTAATAACTAAGCAAACCATCCAAATGATAACTAACAAGAGTTAGACCTACCCTCTGCGAGGGTGGAGGGAAAGTGATATTAGGCCCCAAAATCAACATGTGACGCATTTTTATTTTTCCTCTTATTTTCTTAAGCAAAGCAAAACTGGTTCTACTCTTCCTGGCCTTTGAGTCTCTTTTTTAGGCAATTAATAAATCTTCACCAATCTCTGAATCATTCGGTTCACTAGCTGTTCACTCAGCCACTGAGTGCATTATTGTTTGGATGCATGATTCATGACATGTTTTAAAGAGCTAAGGAGACATGGATCCTTTCCCACTTGGGTCCCTTTAGGAACCATTGGAAACTTCTGGAAACTTTGAGGGTCTCCTTCCTAAAGGGAAGAAGATATTCTACACTCTGGTGAGAAGAACAAGAGGCTTCTATTTCTCTCTTAACCTGAAACCTCACCTCTTATGAATGTTTCCTTCTATTAACCCTTGAGTGAATCACACTGATGCTTAACGATAATCCTCTGATGGACATGCTTTCTCTCTTAGAATGAGTGTTAACATGAAATAGTCTCCAGATTCCCTAAAGCCAGACTAGTGATCCCAAATTTTAACCACATTGGATCTTGCCTGCACATCCTGCCTCTGGCTGCACACCCACCTTTACGCCCACGGCATGAAGCTGTGACCACAGAGGCAGAAACTTGCAGGGTGGTCTTCTGAGCACACCCTAGGGGAAAGAGACATGAAATATTTATTGACTGCAGGCCAATGTTACAGGAACGCTGGCTGAAACCACTGCAAGGGTGCCTCTATAACTACCAAAGTAGACACAGCAACATTTGCCAGCCTCCTTAAATGTCCTGGGGGAGGTTTGTTTGCACTAATCCTAGCAGTCCAAAAAGCAGCAGCTGTTCTCAAAGGAAGTCTGATATATATATAATCCTTTATTTAAGACCAACAGTGGGAGGTGGTGTTTAATAAAAAAGGTGCTAAATTGTTAACAATGTTCTTGCTTCCAGCAAACAGGTAGAAAAAGAACTGAAATGTTAAGCAATACTCAGGACCATATTTAATAATACATCTTGATTTTTTAATTCGTGCAATTGTTTCTGTGCTAATAGACATCTTTGTCTTGGGAAATAAATTTGGGAAGCACAGTCAGTTTTTTTTCCAATTTCTGAGCAATCCTGGAATCAGATCGTATTGCTTTTCCAATCCCAGCTGTATGGTAAATATTTGTTATAGCAGATGGAATTAGAAAAGGCTACACACAATTTTCTTATGTTCTATTCGATCCCTAGTTATTTTAAAATAAGCATAGAAACATCTTGCATCTTTGATAACATCCTGTAGGTTAATATTCAATAAAAAATGCTATAAATTCCCAAAGGGAGCATCAAAGAAACTTGCGAGTTACTTCTAAAATGTGTAATGTAAACTACAGTTTAAGGTTTTGGGTCTATCCTGGTAAACAGTGACCCAACATACGAAATTCCTTTGGCAAGAATAAGTGTCATTTTTAACCTACCAAGAACTGGATATCATATGATAAAGCTATGGTTCACTTCCCTAATATTATCAGCAAGAAAGTAAATTTCCCTCAAACCAATGTGTTTAATTCTATTCCCAGAACCCCAGCATAATACCAGGTATAAGGGGTTAAATGAACACTGAATGCTTTTATTAGACACTTATTAGTCGTTTCTGCCATAAATTATTAGCAATCAAGAAATCATTATTCTTTTAGTTTGCTTGGCTCCTTTGGACCTTGGAGTTTGGTAGACTGAGTTGATTTCGTGTCATTAAACATTAAACTCCCTTGACTAGTAGAGAAATCTTGTGGTTTGTGCTCTGCACCAGCAAGGTGGGATGCGTGTGTATTTTTCTCATTTGTTCGCTTGCTCACTAAATGGCAAAGGCTGAGAATCTTAGGCAATATGATATCTAAAGTGAAAACAAACTCTCTGTCAGAGCTGATCTGTTGTTTTACACAGTGATACAACTAATGTGGCAACATAAATAAATGGGCATGACTTTTCCTTCTAATCATAACTTACAGGAACTCCAGATCTCAGATAAAATTTATGGTAGTTATTGCCGTAACTGTTATTCTTTCATAACTTAAACAGAAAACATATTTTTCTCCCCTTTGAAATGCAAAAAAAAAAAAAAAAAAAAAAAAAAAAAAACAAGAATTGACTGAGAACATAAGCTTTTACACTACTTTCTGTTTCCAGAATTGAAACTCATTCTCTCACATACTCCATTAAGACGGTCACTGTTAGAGAAATCTTTGCATATTCTCCTTGTACAATTAATATTTTAGTATACAGGTATGCTTAATCTCAGACATTCTGTGTTAAGGTGAATGTAGGACAACTAGCTAACTTTTAAAAGTGTAAATATATAACCACTGTCAGAGTATAGAAACAAGTTATAGAATGCACACATCCTACAATGACAACCCTATCATAAAATGGAGTACTGTCGGGGAAGCTCAGCCATAATTGCACTCAGGAAAGTAAAAGACATTGGTGTTGCCTCCTCAGCAGAAATTCACCTCCCTGTATGAAAATCTGATAAATTGTCCAGTTTCCCGCAGAGGGAACGACAGAGAATTTAATGAGAAACACATTGGAGCTGGACCTGTCACTGTGTGATTATGCATTCACTAATCTCTCCGTAGGGTACAGAAAAATGTCAGTCTTCTCTGAGAGAGTTTATCTAGGGAAAGGGACAAACACATCTAGAAATAAATTACCAAAAAGAAATGTCTTTACTCTCCCACTGATACCTACTGGCATCCTACTAGACTGCTTGTTTGGCCTACAAATAGCAAAAGCACTGGGATTTGCATAGTAACCTATTTTTATGATTGCTAGTGAAATTGAAGTGGCATATGATGACATGTATTGATACTTAAATGCAGCTGCAAGTGCCTGATATTTTTAGTTTGGTCTAAAAATTTATGTTTGAGAACTTCAAGTACAGTAGGAGGGGCAGTGGATGTTCTTACTCTTATTGTAGGAAACATTTCATATTTAACATGAAATTCTCTTACTTGTCATCATTTTTGTCCAATAAATCTTATTCAGCACCTGTATACATCCTAAAAACACTTCTGAGCAACTAACATCTGCCAGGAACCTATAATTATAATTATACACTAAGTTTTGTGAATAACTAGAATATCCAATAGCCTCTACAAAGTGTTTAAGCCAGAGGAACACATCATTCAAATTTGCTTTTTGCTGAGAGCATTTATTAAGTTATTTTATTAGCCTGATTTTAGGGTGGGAAATGTGCAATGAGGGCAGATATATTTTCTCCAGAAGTTCAACATATGAGAGTACACTGATGCAAATATCCACAAAGAACTACTAAACAAGCACTGAGCAAGTCCAAGAATGTCTTGCTAGCTGAGTACCTTGTGCAAGGAGGGATCTCAGAAAACACTTCCTGAATTTTGGGGAAAGTAAGGGAATGGTGACAGAAAATTGTGTCCTGAGCTATCCTTATTTGGAGGTGTGATGTCAAGAAGAAATTACTCATATTTCTTCAAGAATTTCTAGAAGGCTTCATGGAGAATGGGGAACTTTAATCACAAAAAAGCTGTCTTTAAAATTGCATGTTTAATTAAGTAGGGCTATTTATTATCAAAAATGATACCACTCTGACCATTCTCCCTCCAGGTTAATTCAAATTTTTTACATCCTTCATAAAATGCTAAGCCCAAAATCTATCCCAGCTTTGTAAATGTCTTGATCAAATCTCATACACTTACTCAGTGGATATTTTTTAAACTAAGAAAAGATCATTTGAAAAGATCTATGTTTATAACTTCATTGACAGCTTTTTTTTTCATGTGGTTTTCCAGTTTTATCTGGACATAAATTTAGTTTCATTAGAGAAGGAACCATGTCCCTTTTCATGATCTCATAGAACTTTCAACATTGTAAGGATCCTACAATCACTGGTAATAAATCTAGAAATCATGTTAGAGATCAAATGGTGAAGGGCAAAACAGGTGCTAGAGAGTGACTTGTGATATTTATGTCTGAATAAAGACAAAAACAATTTAATAAACTAAAACATAAATGAGAGTTCTTGGTTTATAATCTAATATTATTTTTATTGCATAAAATTGCTGAAACACTGATTGATGATGTGTAGGCCAGTTGACTGATTCAATGTCATAAAAATTCTTAGATGTCTACAATGACTTTCTTCACAGAATTGGAAAAAACTACTTTAAAGTTCATATGGAACCAAAAAAGAGCCTGCATTGCCAAGTCAATCCTAAGCTGAAAGAACAAAGCTGGAGACATCATGCTACCTGACTTCAAACTATACTACAAGGCTACAGTAACCAAAACAGCATGGTACTGGTACCAAAACAGAGATACAGACCAATGGAACAGAACAGAGCCCTCAGAAATAATGCCGCATATTTACAACTATCTGATCTTTGACAAACCTGACAAAAACAAGAAATGGGGAAAGGATTCCCTGTTTAATAAATGGTGCTGGGAAAACTGGCTAGCCATGTGTAGAAAGCTGAAACTGGATCCCTTCCTTACACCTTATACAAAAATTAATTCAAGATGGATTAAAGATTTAAATGTTATACCTAAAACCATAAAAACCCTAGAAGAAAACCTAGGCAATACCATTCAGGACATAGGCATGGGCAAGGACTTCATGACTAAAACACCAAAAGCAATGGCAACAAAAGCCAAAATTGACGAATGGGATCTAATTAAACTCAAGAGCTTCTGCACAGCAAAAGAAACTACCATCAGAGTGAACAGGCAACCTACAGAATGGGAGAAAATTTTTGCAATCTACCCATCTGACAAAGGAATAATATGCAGGATCTACAAAGAACTCAAATTTACAAGAAAAAACAAACAACCACATCAAAAAGTGGGCAAAGGATATGAACAGACACTTCTCAAAAGAAGACATTTATGCAGCCCTGCTGGCAGCCGACACATGAAAAAATGCTCATCATCACTGGCCATCAAAGAAATGCAAATCAAAACCACAAGGAGATACCATCTCACACCAGTTAGAATGGCCATCATTCAAAAGTCAGGAAACAACAGGTGCTGGAGAGGATGTGGAGAAATAGGAACACTTTTACACTGTTGGTGGGACTGTAAACTAGTTCAACCATTGTGGAAGACAGTGTGGCAATTCCTCAGGGATCTAGAACTAGAAATACCATTTGACCCAGCCATCCCATTACTGGGTATATACCCAAAGGATTATAAATCATGCTGCTATAAAGACACATGCAGACATATGTTTATTGCGGCACTATTCACAATAGCAAAGACTTGGAACCAACCCAAATGCCCAACAAGGATAGACTGGATTAAGAAAATGTGGCACATATACACCATGGAATACTATGCAGCCATAAAAAATGATGAGTTCATGTCCTTTGTAGGGACATGGATGAAACTGGAAACCATCATTCTCAGCAAACTATCTCAAGGACAAAAAACCAAACACCGCATGTTCTCACTCATAGGTGGGAATTGAACAATGAGAACACAGGGACACAGGAAGGGGAACATCACACACCGAGGACTGTTGTGGGGTGGGGGGAGGGGGGAGGGATAGCATTAGGAGATATACCTAATGCTGGATGACGGGTTTATGGGTGCAGCACAGCAACATGGTACATGTGTGCATGTGTGACAGACCTGTGTGTTGTGCACATGTACCCTAGAACTTGAAGTATAATAATAATAAAATTAAAAAAAAAATTCTTAGATGTAAAGATGCCTTACCTGACTCCACTCAGGTTGGATCGGCATCTTGTTCCCTTCTCTCCCCTGAGAATTTCAAATAGGGCAGAGTAAGATGGAGGAGGTAACTCTTTGTCTCTGCTAATACCTAATCATATAATCTTATTTCAAAAATTGGCCAGTACAGTTGGATTGACTACAAAAAAAATAGGCCTTGTCCATTTATCCAGAGGTTTCCTTCAAAACTTTAAAAAAATTTTATCACCTAAGATGGATTTTAAATTATCAGAATTTAGATGTAGCAATTAAGTAAATCTTAAAGGAGGTGTAGAATTCCTTTAAGAAGTTATTGTTTGCTTCCCATTGCAGCAATGTCTGCAATACTACTTTTTTTTTTAATGAGCCCAGAAACAATTCTCTGCAACTTAAAAATTATGCCAGAATGCAAGTTTTTGGTTAGTGCCATAGTTTCGTTTTGTTATTGAAAATGGGATACGTCATGATTTATTCCCTCCCTTCTATGGAAAGGTAAAAAATGTTAATGGTAAGAAAATTATTACATTTTCTATTTCAAAATCGATTTAATAAGAAATTTACCTACCAGATTTACGATGCTTTATTTTTAGCTACAAGAAATAAAAGCTTAAAAATAACATAAATAAAAGTCTTAGTTTTATATATGTAATTTTTATAATATATACACAAACTTGGAAATAACTTCTGTCAGTATCCCTTATTATTGTCACATGATTTTGAACTTCTGGACCGACATAATTCAGCTGAAAGAACCAAGAAAATTAATATACACCTGTACTCTCAACTTAGTCTCTTTAGAAGGAAGTGAAGAGAGACTATGAAAGAAAAATCACAGTGTTACTATATCTTATTGAAAGCTTCTATTTATCTCTATATATGTTCCATATAAAGAAATCTTAAATAATTAAACATAATATAATTGATAAAACCGACATGTTAGTCTGGAGATGTTTGTCACCTATAGGCAAAATAGACTCCTAAATATTAATATAAAAGTTATTGTTGTTTTTAGATGAACATAACCATAATCAAATAATTTTATTTGGTATTTGGTGGTTCTAGTTAATTAAAACAATAAAAAGCTACCTAAGCAAGAACCCTCTTAGAAAGTTGTAAGCATTAGTATAGACTTATATTTATACATGTTTTCTGTACATAAGTTCATTTAATTAATTGATGTAAGTAACTTTATGCTTCACTAAGCATTAATAAAACATCATTGTCCCTGTAATCCCAGCACTTTGGGGAGGCCGAGGGGGGCGGATCTTGAGGTCAGGACTATCAAGAGGCCAGGATCGAGACCATCCTGACCAACATGGTGAAACCCCGTCTCTACTAAAACTAGAAAAATTAGCTGGCGTGGTGGCACGTGCCTGTAATCCCAGCTACTTGGGAGGCTGAGGGAGGAGAATCGCTTGAACCAGGGAGTTGGAGGTTGCAGTGAGCCAAGATCATGCCACTGCACTCCAGCCTGGTGACAGAGTAAGATTCTGTCTAAAAAAAAAAAAAAATCATTGTGTATGGCCAGTGAAGAGAAGTGTAATTGTGTAATTTAACATTTTCTTTTTAATTTATCATGGCTTTAAATTTTGAAATTAATGATTTCTGACTTGCATAATATATATTTAGTAGCTATCCTACTTTCACGTTCATATGCTAATCAAATCAAACCAGGAGTATAAGATAAACTATTACATTTGAGTTTAATGTAGCCTACAAGCAACATTTAGCCTATACAACTTATGCATTAACATGACTTGTTGTTGACCATCATTATTATCTTTCCCTTCACTAATTAGGAACATATGTTTACTAGTTTTGTTTGGCAACTAAAATTTTTCATGCGCCCTAAGAACTTGGTATATAGTGCACAATACTTAACAACAGATTAGAATAAACTAGAGTAATATTTTTAGCTTTATGCTAAAAACAACAGATTAGAATAAACTAGAGTAATATTTTTAGCTTTATGCTGTGTAAACAAGGTGATATGCCATTTGGATGAGAGTTGGACATATTAAAAAATTTCATTTCTTCATTTAACCCAGAAATACGCTAAAATATAAATTAGTTCAATTTTTTGTAGCATTTCATTGTATGCTATTTAAAAATTATGCATTAAGTGGAAAGAATGTTTAATCAGATAATTGGCTTTACAATAAAACACTATACCAATGTATACATATAATGTTTTAGTTGATGGATGGGTTTTTTAATATATTATTTGTTGTATATATATGTGTGTACTGTTTCCCCATTAAATTAAAGCAATCTGCTTATATGGTAGCTAGTTCAATTTTGATAAGTTTCCACTTTGTATTTGTGCACCAAAATAAATCGTAGTTTGCTTTAAGAAAAAAATAGCTTATAAGCATATTTTAAACATGTTTAAATGCAAACCATGAAATTTCTACGAACTCTTTTGTTACTACTAAAGCTATACGTTTAACCATTGGCTATACCTTTTTTGCCACATTTCTGAATGTAAGATAAACATTTGTATTTTGCAGAACTTTATTAAAATGATTACCTGAGAATAAATTTTGTAAATTTTCTTAAGTTAAATTTTCTGTGATTTATGTCCAGCAGTCAGTATTTAGGTTGAAATTAAAAGCCATTTTCAACACATCGAATTCCCAAATTAAGTTACCTCTATCAAAAGGCCAGTTTTTTTTAATAAACATCAGAAGTTTCCTTATAAAAGGACACATCTATTCACTGGAATGGTTACCTTTAGGAAGGGAAGCTCAAAGAGTGTTTGACTGAGTAATAAGAATATTTCGGACAATGGGACTTGGCATGGATAACTGTTAAACCATTGATCTCCTTCAGTTCTCTATCATTTCTCTCTAAGTGTTTGCTCCCTGTGGATCTATACAGTGAGATAGCAAAGAGTCACAGAAGTATTTTTAAGCACTCCAATTTCATAGTGTATGCTTCACGGACAGAATAAAATGTATTCCTCCAGCTGTTCAAGAACGAGGGCAAGGGGGAGATAAAAAGAGAAATGAAGGCAAGACAGACTTAGATCTCAATAAATGTTGCAAACTTAGTGTACTTTTACCTCTAAATCCTTTTCCTTACCTCCCACATTTAATTCCATCAAAAAGTCCTTATATTTTCTCCTTGCTTTTAACCCATCATATCCCAGCCACCAAAGGTGCAGGACGCCACATAATGTCATGAATTTACATACACATACAAACAAATCCAAGCTGAGCCTTTGGTGCTGTGGAAGAGAATTTAAACATTTTAAAATGTAAAACTAAACATATTATCTGAGGTATGGCTAGAAATAAAAACAATAAAAAAGTGCAGTGAATGGGAAAAATGTAAAAGATTTCCACATTACAAATGAGCTATAAACACATTTATAATTCATAAACAGCATAAAATGATTGCTTATGTCGTATTAATTAAAATAATAAAAGTAAGAAAATACGCTCAATGCAGAAGTACTTTTAAGAAAACAAACAAAAAAACAAAAGTTAACAAAATATTTTATCTGCATCAAAATATTCTTTGGAAACCAAAAATAAAAATGTATCATGTATGTTCTTTCGGGTTGATCTGTAAAAGTCAGAAAAATACAGAGTCCATGTTATTTAACTTTCCGAAAATACAAGGTTCTAAATATCCTTCAAGCATAAAGCAAAAGGCTTTATGTCTTGCTGAACTGAAGCAGTGTGCTCCCTGTATTAGTACAAAGAATTCCAGTTTCCTTCCTATCAAAAAACATTTTGTTTCAGTCACACTGAAACAAATGACGTGACTTCAATACAGTGTAAGTATAGCTGAAGCTGTGTCCAGAAATTTTTCTTCAGAACTCTGAAGACACCTATAGAAACTCCTGAGGGGAAAGAATGGTTTCTCACAAGGCCAAGAGGAATATTATCCAAAGCGAAACTTGAGTCTGTATTTCACTGAGTTGGTATTTTTCCGAGGTGTAGAAAGGGGAACCTTTGGCTTGATAGGGCTAGGTGGCTTTTTCTTTTCAGGAACAGTAACCGTGAAAGAAAGTTCTGGCTGCTCCGACTTCTTGAATCTTGGCAGAAAATGGGTAGAGATGTGCTGGGGTTTAACCCGGGGGCTGCACCCTCTTTTGGCTTTTCCTCTTTTATTCAGGGCCACATACCACTCCCGCCCTGTTTTTTCAGTTCTATGTATTGCTGAGGCATAGGTATTATAGCTGTTTTCTTGAAAACGCTCCCTGAACTTGCAGTCATCTGTGAACTTGGCCTAAGGTGGAGAAAAAAAGAGGAAATTTAAGTTGTGGCAATTTTTTCAGCATGTAATAAAATATAAGGTATTGTAGGAAAAAAAAACAATAATTTTGTTGATCTCGGTTCCTCCTACTCCATTCCTTTTTATAAAGGCATGTTTGCTTATTTTAAGGTTGCTTTAAAACTACTATTTTTCTTTCTATATTTCTACTTCATTTATCTTTGTAACACATTTCTGTTCCCTACTTACTTGGTGACATAATATCGATGAATATAAAAGTAACCAGAACTCTTGATACATTTAAACTCTGTTACTATTGTTTAAATACTTTGAAATGTATAGTTACAAATATTTTAACATACTGTTTTTCCTCCTAACTCACCAAGAAAATACATAGAACTATATTACTAAGAAACAATTGCCTGGTAAAATATAAATTCCTGTTCACAGAAATGGGGTCAAAATTATTCCTTCGAAACAAGCTTGCATTTTTTCAATGTTATCAGTGTGATTGAGGCTGCTGAGAGAGAAGTAGCATATGGCCCCCATTAATATTGCAGGTGTTAGAGTTCTTTAGAAAAAAATAATGTATCTTTACTCAGGCATTACAGGAAAGTATATACGACTCCAAGAAGAAAAAAGTCACTCGAGTTACTAAGTATACTTTGGCCAGATCTTACACACACGCAAAATATCTGCCCTTGAAATACTTACAGAATAGTGGAAAAGCAGACAAGTAGACATCCATTATGGTGCAGCTTGATAAATGGAATTATGACAGCGGTATGCAGAGGGTACAATGGCAGCATAGAGGAAGGGTATCTAAGAGGGTGGAGGTGGCCGAGAAGAGGGCAGAAAAGTCTTCCTATAAAAGGTGACATTTGAGCTGAGTCTTCAAGTACAACTAGGAATGTACTCTTACTAGCATTAGAGAGGCAGACAAAATAAGAAAGGATTTTCAGGGAGAAGGCACAGTGTGTTGAAAGGTCAACATGACACTTTCAAATACCTGTAAGTAGTTCAGTGTGACCTCTACCTAGGATGCATGTGGGAAGTAAGGAGATGAGCCTGACAATGTAGGTCAGCACCAGCTCTGAAAGGGCTTAGTTTGCCATATTGTGAAATTTGAAGGAATATGTGGAAGAATGAGGGAAGAGTGTGAACTTGGAGTCAGACATGCAATCAAAAACCAGTTCTGCCAATTAAGCTCTTAGCCTTAGCCTCCTCATCCATAACATTTACAACAATAGGGCTGTTATGAGAATCCAAAAGAGGATTCCGTAGCTTTCATTGAACTTGAAAGATTCCATAACCCTCAAAGAATTAAGAATTCCTGTACTAGTTCAGACTACCAGGTTTCATAATTTCAAGGAGTACTATTTACACAGAATTCCTGTGTTTGAGAATACCAAATATTTTGTCCCCTATATATAAAAACACTAAAAGCTACATACTTCTATATCAAACCAAGAAGTTTTATATGGGAATAAAATGGCCTTTTTTTCCCTTGTTTTTTCTAATAATGCCAAACTTTTCTTTGAAATACTGATCATAACACTGAAATCTAAAAATCTGAATATTGGAAGGCAATCTACATAGATCCACTGTTGAAGTCCACATGGAATTTTTGAGTAGTGCAAGGTACTGACAGTATTAGAAGCCAACCAATATCAGAGCATTTCCAACAGCACATTAATTTTATGTACAATAGTTTACTGGAGTTACTTATATTTAAGTGTAGTTCAATCAACAAAGTTCTATTGGCGGGTTATGAAGCCATATATGTAGATCTTCCACAAGTCTACTGGTGAATCTCTGGATATGATCTCCAGCAGGCTGAAGGCAGGTATTTTTTGTTTGTTTGTTTGTTTGTTTTTTGTTGTTGCTGTTGTTTGCTGTTGTTTGTTTTGTGAGACAGGTTCTTGCTCTGTTGGCCAGGTTGGAGTGCAGTGGCATGATCTCGGCTCAGTGCAACCTCCGTCTCCCAGGCTCAAGCAATTCTCCTGCTTCAGCCTCCTGAGTAGCTGGGATTACAGGTGTGTGCCACCACACCCAGCTAATTTTTGTATTTTTAGTAAAGACAGGGTTTCACCATATTGGACAGGTTTGTCTCGAACTCCTGACCTCAGGTAATCTGGGATTACAGGTGTGAGCCACCGCACCCGGCCAAAGGCAGGTATTTTAAACAGTCACCACCTATGTATGGCACAGCTTTCACCCTGTCTACGATACACCTTGCCAGCCTACGTTTAGGCCAGGACTGCTATGCTGACATCACTTTCGAAGATCACCATTGATTATTCCTATTTTTTATTAGAAAGACTTGCTTACAAATTCATTGTAGATTTGTCTACAGCTGCTTAGCTCTTAAAATGGCTTTCCCATTTGATTAGATAATCCCAGTATTTTATTTCAAAATAAGAGCTATAGACATCTAGAATGTTTCTGGCTCTATAAACAGATAATGAGAATTTTAGAAATGTGTGAAACATTTCATTAAAAAGAGTATCAGGTATATTTACCTTGTCTTGGGGTTTTTTTTTTTCTTAAAATGCAGTTGAATGACATTTTTAAAATGTGTAATACATTATGCCTTGACCTGACTTCTAGGTCTGTTTCACAAAAACAGCGGTGATTGCTTTACTCAATTTTGACAGAGTTAGGTTTTTAAAATGTACTACATTATTTAATATTTTCCCCCAACAGTGCCCAAGAAAATAAAGAAAGAGCATGTCATTTTTAATTGATGTAGATGACAGGCACACACATACATGCACAGGTGCATGTGCAGACACACACCACAGCATTTCTTTTTTTAAAACAGAAATCTATATCATTTCCATTTTAGGGTCTTTCATATGAGTGAAACCCACCTGCCCCACCCCCTACAATTGTTTCATCTAAAATCTTTCTCTTTTCCTCCTCTCTTTTCCTAGAGATTCATATTCTAAAGCTCTTTCTTAAGAGGAGCCCTTTACAGAGATGGCTATTTGGACTTCAGATTTTTCAAAGGTCACCTAACTGTTACCCAGGGTAGAAGTGTGTGGAGTTCTCAGGACCCACACACTACACACAGCCCCTCAGCTGTCCAAATCCTACATTCTACATTAATACAGGAGTAAACGCAGTTAGACTGTTTTGGCTTTCTTAATTGACTTTTAATTTAATGTTTTGTCTGAAAAATTCTTCCAGCTGTGATGGGACACAGAATCATTTGAAACAAACATTTCAGTGAATTTATTCATCTTGAAGGATCGACTATTCCTGTTAGTATTCCCGGTCTGGCTAAAACAAGATGGTGACCCTAAGCAGTATATCTCTGTACATAATGTTGTGCATGGACCATCGTTATAGCAAAGAGTCATAGGTCTTAGCTAGAGGTACTAAAATACATACATTTACCATTAGAAAATTTTGGACAATAAATTTTCCAGGCTGATTTTTATTTTTTAAATCTTTTTTTAATTATAAGAAGTTTTCTAATAAAATATACACTTTTAAAATGATAGAACTCCATTATTTTTCTAGAAAAAAACTCTGAAATTAACAGACTTTTTCTACAGTTAAAGAGTATGAGGTAGAGAGGTGAATCAAATTTCAGATAAGTTGCTGAAATCAAGACTCCTTCATCTAATTGCCTTACCACCATCAGCCACTACAATGAAAGCAATTGTTTAAATATTTGTTTAAAAAATGTTTCATACTCATTTTTCACTAATTTATTCCACAGATATCACATGCTAGGCACTGTGCTAGGTGCCACTTTTACAGTGGAAAACAGTATTAACATGGTCCTGCCCATGTTTTCGTTGACTTAGATTACATTAAAATCTCTTTAATTTCTCCTTGATCTGGCAAGAATAATAACAGGTTACATTCAACAAACCATACGTGCAAAATTAAAATGAAATGTTTAAAATCAGCATTTTTTGTAGTTTAGTATATACTCCTAATTGACAAAAAAAAAAAAAACTTTAAACAAATCGAACTATTTTTTCTTGAATATCCAAATTATTACAAGGAGAGGAAACACACTACTATTAAGAGAAATAAGAACTTTCTGCTGGGCACGGTGGCTCACATCTGTAATCACAGCACTTTGGGAGGCCAAGGCGGGTGGATCATTTGAGATCAGGAGTTCGAGACCAGCCTAACCAACATGGTGAAACCCTGTCTGTACTAAAAATACAAAATCAGCCAGGTGTGGTGGTGCACGCCTGTAATCCCAACTACCCAGGAGACCGAGGCAGGAGAATCGCTTGAACCCGGGGGGTGGAGGTTGCAGTGAGCTGGGATCCTACCACTCAGCCTGGGCAACAAGAGCAAAACTCTGTACTCATCCCTTCTCACAGTGAAGGATCCATTTTAAACAACAGATATTTTTTAAAAGGTCAAATTGAATTCAAAGAAAGCACAACTCCGATTAACTATTTCTGCCAAACCAAAATTAAATAGGTCAATTAAACCAAATAAATTATTTCCAAAATGATATTGTTTAAAAAAAAAACTCTCTAAAATCTCTTCTTGTGGTTTTGTTCCTTAGTAAATACCATGATCTATGATGATTGAGTACCTTGTATAGTGTGAATTAAAGCTGTGCAAATACCAACTCTCATGTGCAACTATAGAAGTAAATATGTAGTATATGAGATACGGAAATAGGAGTGAATTTGAACAAACACCAGTATAAACCTTGGAGTTTGTGTGTATTTAATCAATTTTAATGATTTATTTCAGCTTGTTTTCTTTGATTTGCCTCTTTCTCCTGAAAAACCTTATAAAGTTAACCAAAAAAAGCCAAATCTAAATAATTAAAATGTTGTTATAGACTAATATTATTAAATAACAAAAAGGTTATCATAGACTGTAATAAAAACAACTATAGACCAAATTTTGCTCTAAACTAAGTTTCCTTGCCACATGCGTCACTTCCAGTGCCCCTCCCTCCTTTTAGGGCTGCTTGGTGCCCATCCCTTCCTTCCACCAATGGAGCTGCCTGGGACAGGTACCCTAAACTCAGTTCATTTTTTATACTTGTGCCCAGTTCATTTTTATAGCAGGCACCCAGAGGGCTACTTCTTACTCTTTACTATATAAGCTGTGTGTGGGTCAGCTGTAGCCTTGCCATGCTATCTCCCAGGCATGGCCATATCTCCTGCTTGATACTGGACATTCGTTCCTTCTATATCTCAGTTCTTCATACTGAGCAACCAACAAAATATATAAGTTGGCTTTAATATCACCCAACCTGAGATAATGTAGTAAAGAATATCAACTACAGGATCTCTTTTCTTCACTTACGTAATTTGCCTTAAAATTACTCAGAAAGCAGGCTCAAATGCAGCTCCTCAAGCCCTGTCTCCAGGGACTGTGTTTTTCTAAGTCTGAGGTGAGACCCTGGACTTGATGTATCATTAACCAGTATCCCATGTGGTTCTGATACCCTTGAAGTAAGGACCACACCAGGCAAAACATGGTATAGCATGACTTTCTTTCTGTGGCCCTTAATAACTCCATATAGCTGGACTATTGGAGACTACTGTGTGTCAGGTGGTTTACATATATAATTTAACTCACAGTAATTCCATGGCTGCTATTAGGATAGTAGTATCTGATTTTTTTCAGGCAGAGAAGTAAAGAAAATGATCCATCTATCACCCTGCATTTATTAAGTGCCAGAATAGACCTGTGATTTAAATTCCATCTTCTGATTCCTAGACTAAGGGTCTTTCCATAACACTATACAAACCAAAGCTATCTCCTAGGCTTTGCTTATACAGTCTTACTTGCTCTGAAGTTGTTTCCTGTTAAAATATTGATGAAAGACAAGTGTCACTCTTCAAATCATCAAAGAAAT
Organism: Hylobates moloch; assembly: GCF_009828535.3. Lineage (NCBI taxonomy): Eukaryota > Metazoa > Chordata > Mammalia > Primates > Hylobatidae > Hylobates > Hylobates moloch. Next base: position 52,384,031 of record NW_026652277.1, read on the forward strand.
ATATTACCATCTCTCACTTTCTGCTAAAATGGATTTCTGAATCTACAAGGCAATCACATCCAGATTTCCTCAATAAAATAGGTCTTTTAACTAGACCTCCACAGTGCAAACTTGAGGGGAAACTGGCCTTTACTGCAAAGGCAGAGTTTGAACCCATTTTTGTGCCTGAATAGCTAGACATTCAATTTTATTGTATATTGAAAGCCCTTAGAGGGCAAAAAAAAATTCTTTTCAAATGCCTTGATCTAGCTCATGCGTGGTCTTGACTGGCAGAGTGGAGTGCTTAGTAAGTTATTTTTTGATGAGAATGATAAGTATTGCTCAAGCCTCCATTTCCCCTTTCAGTAAATATGCTCAGCTTTCAGAGCTGCCGACTCCTCTTCACTCTGCCTGCAGTGCGGACAGTCCGGTCCGGAGTCTCATCCCAGGCAAGCCAGCTGGCACCCTCTGAAACCAGGAAAGGAGGATGTTCTACTCCTTGCTTAGGACTGATCAAGCACACATTCCATGCCTGTTTCGCAAACTCTGCAATTAGCTTTCCTTTCAAACATGATCCCCTAAAACCCTGAGAAACAAAAATAATTCCACCACATGCTTCTCTCTGGATCTTTAAAATAAGCTAACATGTTTTTCCCCAATAAGCAATGAGCTTTCTGCATACTTTATGAAAAGACTGAAGAATACATGATAACCACCTTTTCCAAGATTTATATTATTTAGGGAAAAATCAAGATGGACAACAGAGCTATGAAAAAAGTCACAAGATTATAACCATAGGAAATCCATGCCTCTTTAAGAGGTTGAGCTTGGAAATTTTGCTTTGAAATTAAGTTCCTTGGAGAAAGGAAAACCTAGTAGATAAGGGACACCTACAAGCACGCAAAGTTTGGATGTGAAGAAGAAAAGATCAGTGATAAATAGGAGTCGGGGGCTGGCCTGAATAATTTAAGGGTCACAGCTGCCTGATCCCAAAATCAGAAAGAAAGAGATTAAGGATTGTCAAACAGCTGCCTGAGAGCAAATTCAGGAAAATCTGTTTAAACATTGCGTGGAACACTTTTCAGGCAGTACTCTAAGTGTTTTACATGTATTATCTTGTTTAAAATACTTAACTATCCCAATAGATTGTGACTTTAATTTTCCTTCTTTTGTAGTTGATAAAACCAAGGAATAGAGGATGAAGTAAAATGACACAGTTAGGAAGTGGTAGAGTAGGATTCAGCCTGGGGCAATTTAACTATGTCTTTACCATCACACTCAAGGCCTTCCACTCCTAGTCTGGACCCACCTCAGATAAATCTAGAAAGGCTCTCTAGGGGACTTTCAGTAAGGATGCCCACCTGAGGAGGGAGCAGGGACAGACAGACAGATAAAAGCAGAAAGAGTGCTCAGTCTCAGAAGCTACCTTAGCAAGGGAATGTGTTGAGAAAGAGGGTACAGGCCACAGCTGTGGCTTGGAGTAGCCCTCATGGCTCTTTGGAAAGTAATTATCTCCTCCTGCTGTTGATGATTCTTGATACATTTGGACAAAGAGAAGACCATACATCCTCATCCTTGTAAAGAATGCTGAAAAATCTACACGATAAGAATGTGGTTGCACTGCATATTTATAGTATGCCAATAAAGGTTTGAAGGAGAGCTGCCTGTAGATCAGGGGCTTGAATGAGTCCAGGGAGCCCACATTTAGATGGCTGAAGCTCAAATAAAACTTCTCCGATGGGATTAACAAATTTAGCACAAAAATGGAACCAGCATCAATGCTGCCTGCCTGAATCTGCTCTGGCCTACCCTTTCAGTTTGTCATATTTGTGTCTATGGCTGTAAAATATTTACTAAATGAAGATTTCTGTGAGCAAAACAGATCTCTTTTCTGTTTTGAAAGTTTATCTTGGGAGGCAGGAGTTTCCTATGCAACTCGTCATTGACAATGAATAACCAACATTTGTAAAATTCTGTGGCAGACACATCCCCTCTTCTCTAGATTCTAAAGTGAAGTACTGGAGACACAGGAGTAGACGGGGGAAATGCCATTTCAAAAAATGTGACATGAATCAAAGAGAAAAAGAGGTACCTAGAATGGGGAAATTTGCAATTTTAACTATAAGCCTCAAATTGCCTGTTTATTTGCCTATTAGAGTGCTATAAATATTCTAATGATGTGCCACAGTATTCATTTTTATATGTAATACGAAAATATTTTCATGCACATATTAATTTCTATACACTAAGAGGTGAAAACAATGTAATTGGTTCCAAACAAAATTTAATATCTTCTTTGAAGCTAACTTTTATCTACCAAGCACTACAGCATTTAAAGAGAAAGAGAAAATTCTAGGAGGATATAGTTCTGGTTCAATCACTTGTTAACTATGTAACCTTGGGAAAATGATTTAACATTTATGAGACTCTTTCATCACCTCATTATCTAATGAGATAATGTGAGCAAAAGGGCTTTTTAAGAACTATGAAAGTACATTATCTCTGCCTAGTAGCTAATTTTTAGTACTCTGATTATTATTACAAAAACTGAGTTGAATATTTACAAGTATCCATGAATATTTCTCAGTACAGTGGGGGATTACTTTTCCCAGAATTCTATTAATATTTTATATTTTTAGTTTACATTTGCTTTGTAGATAGAACTCTAAAAGTACCCTTTAAACGCCTCTGCAAAATTTTTAATTTAAAGCAACTCACAAATTACAAGTTTAATCCTAAAAGTCTATGAGTTTTTAACCTTTTTTGGGGATGATGTAAAGTTGTAAAAATCAGAACTCTTAACTAAATCAAATAATCGTATTTAGAGTTACAAAAACAATTTCCAAGCATGTTTAACTAGAATGTGAAAACAGGAAAGAAATCAACTGGGCATAAAACTGGTAATTGCTAGCGTTAATACTATTTCTAAATTCAACATCTTTAAAAAAATAAATCACTTTATAATTTAATTAGGTTTTCACCTAGAGGAAAAGTGCTAATAAATGCTCAGATATGAGAAAGTGGGCTTGGATAATTGATTTAAAAAGAATCCACATAATCATAGGGCTTAATATTTTTATCTACAATTTAGCTCAAAGTCATCAGAATGACTTTTATATCAAAGAGCTTCAGTGAGTGACAAGAGCAAGACTTGCTTTGTACTGTTTAAAAGTCATTATTCTGTGAAATAACTTTAGCCTGCCAAGATGAGAAAGAATAACAGATGCTGTTTTTGCATTATCTGCATTATTTCAACCAGCCATCCTTAGACATTTGGGTCAAATTTCTAGAAATTTGTTACTTGCATTTGACAGAGGAATCATGTATCTTAACCTCTCAGTCTGACCTTTCTAATTGGCTTCCATTTGTAATATGTTACTTTCTGTGGCAATTATCCTTAAGCTGTTCCAAGTTTAGTCTATTTTTTTGCATGTACTATGGCATAAATCAGAATATTTTGAAAGTTAAGATTTTCACTCAAAACCAACCAGTCAGAGAAAGTTTCTTTGCATGCACTGTGTATTATTATGAGGTTAGATTTTGAAGGTGTTTTAATCTTTTATAAACTTAAGGTAGACTGAGGAAAAGTTATTCCGTTCAGATGTGTTTAATCGTTGTTTTCTATTCTGTATGTGGATTTTTTTTTTTTTACTTTTTTTTTTCCAGCCCTCATGAGAACTCATCTGTCTGTGGATTTTAAATAATATTTTAAAATAAAATTAAATGCCCTGAGAATGATACATTGGACTTTGGGAACTCACGGGGAAAAGGGAGGGGGCTGGGGGTAAAAGACAACACATTGGGTACAGTGTACACTACTGGGGTGATGGGTGCACCTAAATCTCAGAAATCACCACTAAAAAACTTTTTCATGTAACCAAATACCACCTGCTCCTTAAAAACCTATTGAAATGAAAAATAAATTTTAAAAAGTAATACGCTACTTTTTTCACAGTGATGCAGAATGTTGTCCCTTAAATAAATGAAAAAATTAGAAAAATATATTTCTATGAATATTATACTATAGCTTGCTAGAGTATAGTAACCAGCTGAAAAAATGAAATGGTAAATTGTTTAATAGTTCTTGCAATGAGCGATTTAAGAGTTTAACAAAGGATTTCCATTGATATTACTAAAGTGAGATTTTAGTAATTTATTATATTTAGATTATATTTAGACTGTTACCCTATAATAATAGGCAATATTTATTGAGCACTTATAATACACCAAATAGTATTCTTAGCACACTGCATGTATTATCGAATCCTCAAATAACTATAGAAATTGTTCAAATTCTGTCTCTTCCAAAAGATATTAACAAATCACTTTAGATGTTAAGAAAAGTAAAATTATAGAAGTCTTACACATTAAACCAAGTGGTATTCTCACTGAATTTTTTAAAGATCTATAAAATCAAATTATATATGGTAAGTTTCAATTGACTGCTATCAATTTAAACTTTCTATAACTTTGAAAATGGAAAAAGTGATATTCCAATAATTTATTTAATAAAGACTATAAAGAATCAGGATTAAAGGACTAACTTTAAAGAATAATTGCTTTCAAAATGTTTTAATGTGAAGAAAATAAGTATGCCACTGAAAAAGCATAAAGCATCTTTAAGTGCAGTGTGTATATACTAATACAAATAAACAGAATCTGTGAGTGGGAAAACTAAGCGGAACATATTTTGTTATCTTTAAAATGTTTTAATACTTCCCAGGTAATGGGAACTTTCATAACAAAGCAAATAAATAGTTTGTGAATTGATTACAATATATAAAACTGGTCTGAATAAATTTTTGAGAATGCAAAATTAGTTTTCATAGTATTAAGAAGTCATAATTTTGATGTGACAAAAATACAAGATAAAAATTCTTCAAATTAATTAAATAAAATTTGTCTATGAAAGTCAGAGTCTTCTAATTATTGTTTTTTCCCTCCCTACTTGTTAATATGAAAATACTTTACATTACTGAGACCCAATTTGGTATTATGAGTAGCCTGTAAAATTAAATAAGAACCTCATCTACTTAGCACAAATACAATCACTATAAACTTGTAAGTTTAAAATGTGATGAAATATGTTATTGCCATATTTCTTCTTACGTGGGCCACTTCTAAGAAATAAGTGGATGGCTACCCATTTGAGAACTCTATTTTCAAATACACTTATGCTTAAACTTTTTATAGACTCTATAATATCTTTTAAGTAAATTAAGTATTTAAATTATTACTTCTAGAAGCACACAAAATTATCTTGGTTAAATGTAAAAACACTTTCTAAAAGTTAAGTTCTTTGGGCAAATTTTCCTACCTACGAATTTGGAAAATTATTCTGTTTTACAAATGTAAAATCTTTATAGCACCTTTAACAAATATAAAGTGGTTCTACTTACACTTGCATGGAGTTTTCCTTTTTTTGACATCGCTAAAAATTTGTTGCTGAAAACTCCTCGTATTCCTACAATCCCCTGAGACACAGCAAATATTTCCAAAATACCTAGGATGACAGAAATCCCAAAATAAAACACAGGCTCTTCTTTATATCATTGTGAAGAATTAAATTTCTACATAGATTCTTTCCATTCTTTATTATTGTGATTTAAAAAAAGAACTTAGTATTTAACATCCTTATTGTTCATGACATTCACTATGTTAAAAACAAAGAAATCTAGGATTCAAGGGTTCATTTAAAATAATTTCAAGATTCAAAAATTTGATTCTACTTCATCAGTAATTATTTGGACAAATAAGTTGCTTTTAGTAAACAATGAGCATGAAGTTTTCTCAGGTTTTTAAGAAATTAAAAAGACATTTAAAAAATGTTTTTCAAAATAATTCTCCTCCATTGTTTCTTCATCAAAGATAATACACTACTTTGAACATTAAAGCACAAATCTGTGCTCAAGACTAGTATAACTATTTGAAAGTCTGAAAAATAATACTTATTTACATTAAATAAATTCCTCTACTCTAATTATCAAAGTTATAATGGTAGTTACAAGTAAACATATACCATACTCAGTCTTTTAGTGACTGCATTTAAAGACTACATATAAGATACTGGAAGCATTATAAATAACTTGAAATTATTGGTTCAATGAAATGTTTAATGGATTATGCTTTGAGACATTTGCATTTTGAATCATTTCCTAGAAAAAATTAATGAGATAATTTATTACATTGTTGTTTATATTTTGTATTTTATAGTTAGCATTATGAAGTCAATGACCCTCTGTCTCCTACAGTAATTTCAAAGTTCACATCCACTGGATCAAGAGAGTTACACACTACAGTTCATAGCGTAGTTTAATAAGATAAAATGCATAGTCTGCACTTAATTAGAAAGCATGCTTATTTAACATAAATTTATGTATTTTATATGAACATGAAAAAAGCATAATGTTTTTTATTAGTTGTCAATTTCAAAATTTTTAAAAAGAGATTTTTAGCTCAATAGAGCTAAAAAGGGACCTGTCTTAGAAAGGAAAAAGGGAAGCCAGGTGCAGTAGCTCACACCTGTAATTCCAGCACTTTGGGAGGCTGAGGCTGAAGGATTGCCTGATACCAGGAGTTCAAGACCATCCTGGTCAAAATAGTGACACCGCATCTCTACTTTTAAAAAGGAAAAGAAGGAAGGAAGGAAGAAAAGAAGGAAACAAAGAAGGGAGGGGAAGGAAAAAAGAATATCTCAATATTTCCATCTATAATATTCTGAGCATATATACTAATTAGGATATCTCAATAGGACTCTGCCAAATAGAGAAATTCATCAGATTTTCTTGAAATAGCAAACTCTCCCTGCAGTATTTGAGGTACATATAAAATTAGTCTGTTTACCAAAAACAAGAAATATTTTATAAATACATGTGAGTAACTTGATTGAGCATTTATATTGTGCAATGTGAACTAATATCTATAATTCTAGCAAGCACTGCTGTTTATTTATTCAACTTGGTTTCTCAAAAAACTTGATTAGAAAGTTTATGTGAAAAAGGGGATAACTGAACAACTTATTTAAAAAATAGATGTTTTTAGCCCAAAGTAAATAAAACACACTTTAGGGAAACTGCAGGTACCAGTTCATTAATAGGTGTTTCTTTAAATTGAAAAACAGAAATCAATTATTGGAAACTACTTTTGCTTTTAGAAGGAAAATGAAAAAAAAAAAACCCACTGGTGCTGTATAAATCCTTTCCTTCAAAATGTTTTTTAAATTCTATTTATAATAGAATTTATTATAAACATTATTTGAGTGTGCTTCTAAACATTTAGAAGCATTATCATTTTATCATATATTAACAAATCACACCAAATGCTTTGTAAAGTTACTCTACACAGATATAATATGTTATAATATTATTACTAAAGCATGACTATAACAGTGATACAAAGTTAAATTTCTATCGGAAATACGGAATGATATTGAGAAGAGCATTAATGATTTTAGATATTTGGGAGATGGGGGATGTGACTGTGAATATTTATGTAAACATGTGCTTTCAAAAATAAGAAAGAAAGAAAGTGAGAAATTGTATATGTGTGGAATGATAGATACAAAAGGGACAACATGGAGTTGATAGAGGAGAGATTTGGTTGTATATTTCTTCCAATTTACTCATGGTGCTAGATTGTTAGAGGCTTTTAATTCCATTCTCTGGAAAATTATCCGGTTTTGAACATGCAGATATATTGTATATCAATGAAAAATACATGGTAGAATAAAAGATTAAAGTCTCATAAGTGTATGTGTTTGTATGCTAACTTTTAAGATGTTGAGATAAAAAGGCTTTATAAATATTTGCTTTAATGGAAATACTACTGCTTTGCTTAAATAAATAGTTTCTGATAATTAGCTTATTCTCTTTTTAAACAAAGACCCATTTAGATGCATTTAGCATGTATTTCAATACAGTGTACACTCTGTGTATATATTATGTACAATTTGCATGTAATGTATTTTAAATATGGGGAAGATGAAATAATATATGTGAAAGTGTTATTATTGTATTACATATTGCAGGGTTTCTTCTTAAAAGTTCCAGGATAAAAATGATATATTGCCTGAGAATTAAAAGATTTTATAACTTTAAGAAAATTATCTTTAACTGAAAGCTTAAAAATAAATTTTACATATATCATTCTATTTAATATTATAAAGAATGCAGGAGATGTAAGAGATGAGATTAGATGAATGAATTATTTTTCACATGAGTAACTTTGGTATTGATCTTCTAAATCTTACTATAATTATGACCTAATATTAAGAACACTGTTATGATCATAATTTCCAAAGTAATGTCAGCAGTGATTTCACAATGACTTGTTTTCTGGAGCAGATTCAATGAGTTTCACAGTTCAGTTTCCTGCCCTCCTCCCCAAAACATCACAGGCCTATTGATTTTACTATGACAAATCTCAGTAACTCATTCAGGAATTCTACATAATTTTTTAAACCCATATGCCTTAAATCACAAATATATAAATTTTAGAAAACATTTCTCTGACACTGATTTTTTTTAATTTCAGAAATTTTCTGAACTTTATCATCGGGAGTCACATATATTAAATTTGATGGAAACTTACAGTTCTCCTTATGGATGCCAAGGCAGTATTTCTAAGCAAAATTGTGGAAGGCCAAGCTTGTCTCGTAGATGGTATATAGTCAATGACTGTTTGCTAAATTTGGCTGCCTTCTTTGATCCTCTCACTACCTCTCTTTTCTCTTGTCAGGACACCCCATGCATACACAAGTATGGACAAGTGTCTTAGTACTCTCCTGCTACTGTGGCCTTCTCCTGCTTGAGAAGGCACTGGGTGGAGGGGTGGCTCAGTGTAAATAAATTCACATTAAAGTGCTACTGATAGTGTGTTATTTTTCTTAAGGTGTTCCCATTTAAGAGGGTCAAAAGAAGAGGAGAATGCTTAACAGAAGGAATTATTCTCTCTTTGTGGAATTTCAGCATTGACACCTAGGCTGAAGAAGGCAAGAATGTCTTGGTGTCTCTCAGCTTATACACACAGTCTATTCCACTTACACATTATGATATAAGTTTACTTCCATAAAAAACACATATTTCTAGATTTTTTACTTAGTCCTCTGCAGATTTCTTACTATAATAGGGCTCTATTGATAGTGGTTGATAATAACTATACAAATTTTTCCTTTTTCTCTCTTTTGTTAATGAATAAAATATAGAAAAGCACAGATATTCCATGTATTCAGAAGCTTTCAACAACCCATCTGAAAATCCCCAGACAAAAATATTTTAAAACTGAAGTTTCTCTACTTGCATCCACAAAGTAACAGATATGCTGTGCCAAGTTATCAAATCTGAATCTTGAAATATTCAGTTTAGCAGTCTTCACTGATTAAATTAGCAACAGAAATTTTCCGCTTGATTTTTCTGCATAGTAGATATAGATTCTGATTCATCTAGGCTTGGGGGACTGTCTAATGACTCCACATGACCCCAAAATTGGTAGTGAATTTAGATTTTTTTAAAAAGCAGTAACATTGACGATTCTATTAGCCAAAATATGTGCTTGGAATTTTCATATTTTATGTAAACGCTTTGAGTTTGTGTAGCCAAAGCCTTAAACTTTTCTTCCCTAAACTGACAACTACTTGATTGCCTATTCTTCAATGGCCCAAGGTAAGTCAACAGAAGCACTGTATTGACATTAAACTTGAAGGCATATATATTAAAGCAAACCCGTTGTTTCCACGCAATAGTTGGGTCACCTATCTTGTCTTGTTCATATTTCTTCATTTTTCCACAGTATTTCCTCATAATAAGGATTTATATATAATGAGCTTGATTTCATTTTCTGTGTTCAAAACTTGGAATAACTATTGTGTAAGAGAAGCTAAGAATATATTAACTGGTCCATGTAAACTAAACAAATTATGTTTGAAAGTCCATGGTCATGGTGTACTTCTCACGGTGAAACCAGAAAACATTTGCAATTTGCAAAAAAAAAAAAAAGTTTACTTTCAAATAATATACGATTATCTGTTCTATAAGACAAATACTACAGAATATCATTAGGTTTAAAATAACTTGTTAGAATGCAGTTTCATGGCAAAGCTTTGACTTTTCTGAAGTATCAGGGTTGTAACAAAAAGAATAGGTTTTCTATCATCGCTAACTCACCCACAGTAGAAATAGAGGATGAGATCAAACTGAGGTATCCTCTGTGGCCCTTGATCCAGCCCTCTTTTAGGAGATTTAAACACATTTCCTCACATACTCTAAGAAAGGTCATGGCCAACACCTTAGTTTACACGAATGTCAGGAAACATCAAATGCTGCCTTCAAAGAGGTAAATGACCAACTGTAATTAGTAAGTTTCTGTTTCTTTTACAGCTAGATAATGGCAGAGATCCATGTTAAATTCCCAAATTACATGCAAATTCTGCATTGATCAATGGTAGTAAAAATTTTATGAAGTAGTATTAGACACTCCAGACAACACAAAGCTGAAAATCACTATGATTTGAATATTTGCTATGCTTTCTTCTGGGAAAAAAAAAAAACACTCTGTGGAAGACAAACAACACAAAAGTAACCAAAATATCATGCTTAGTGAGATAGGTATCTTATGTTGGGTACATGATTTATGGCATGAATGAAAGCAAGTCGTGAAAGACACAGAAACTAAACTCTGAAAGGTTATTGTAAACAGGAATAAATTAGGAAAAAGTTTAAATAAAGTTTTTTGTCGGCACTGTTTTAGGAAACATCCCTGTTCTCTTGTAGATATCTTTCAACATGGATTTTAAAAGAAAATGTACATTTTACATACTGGGTAGTGGTCAATGTCTTGTTTATCTGGGTGCATTCTTTTGGATCTGCTCTTATTTTCCCCCCTTTGCTTTTCTACAACATCCCCTCTAGCAAGGCCTAAGCTGTAAAACTATCTTCGTCTCATATAGCGTCTTCGTAGAGAAGATGGTGAATATCCTGGGAATGAGCCTTGCTTTCTGAGATCTCTAGCACACCTAAACCCTCCCCAGAAGCATTCTCTGAGCTCCCTGGGCTCCAACCTGCTGCTTGCTGCCTGCTAGTTTGGGGTCCTCCCTTGAGCTCACGGAAGTTATCCTCTGTTGGTGCTGTCATGTACGCAGGGAGAGCGGAAATGCAGCCAGGAGACAGCAGCGCTCACAGTCACCTGTCTTTCAGTGTCAGCCTGGTTGCTCCTACATGTTCCTAACTTACTCCATCTCAGACCAGTGACTCCATGAGTCGCTACAAGAAGAACAGAAGAAAGAAAGTTTTCTTGTAAGAGAAGGAAAGGTTGCCGGAAGTGGGAATAAGCTGTGATGGCGGATGGAGTCAAGAGACCGTTGAGACAAAATGAGAAGGACGAATGGAAATAAATAGATGTTACTGATTATTCCTCAAATCTCAGAAAATTCCTTCACCCCAACAGATCTTGCCCTTTATCCCCCAAATGAGCAGTTATTCGATGAGTGAAATAAACTCTAAAATATGGAAATAGTTTCCTTTCGGGAGTGTGAGGGAGGCCCTGGGACTCGCTGGTGCGTGCGCGGAGGGCCCTCTCTCCAGCTGGGCGCTCCAGGCGCCCTCACCACGTGCGCCGCAGGCTGCTGAATCAGCGCGACCAGATAGACTAGACAGACGCAGAGGGGCGGGCATAGACCTGCTTTTCTCTCAGCATGAACCATCAGGTCTTCCACATTAGGCCCCCTTAACCCACCGAAGGAGGCTAGCCAGCCTACCGCCTTACCCACTTGAGCGCCTCCGACCCCGCTTTGGAGACTGCTGGCTGCCACATTTTCAGCCCGCCGGTGGCGTCCACGCTCCTCTGGAGCCTGTGTAAGAAGGAGCTCAATGCCCCGTGGAGTTGCTGGTCTGAGATGGAGCAAGTTAGGAACATCTAGGAGCAACCAGGCTGACACTGAAAGACAGGTGACTGTGCACGCTGCCGTCTCCTGCTACATTTCCGCTCTCCCTGGGTAGGGACAGGGAGACAGGCCCTGGCTGGGGCTCTGCCTGGTGGACCAACCCGCGCTGGAAGAGCGATCTGGCCCTACTGAGCAAAAGCCCCACAGAGATCTCCCCACTCCTACACACAGCCCCAAACCGTCCCTGCCCCCAGCTGCCTAGAGGCAGTGAAGGGAAACCAGAGGAGTGGCTGCGATGGTCTGGAAACATAGATGGGGTGGAAGGGAAGAGGAGATGAGAAAGGAAAAAAGAGAGCGTGCTGAAAGAAAAAACTCAGAGGGAAAATTTAAAACTTTGTTTATAAAAAGTCCTACAAAATTTGCATCCCTACCAAATGTAACCTCTGCGTTTCTTCTAAAATAAGGAACTTTCCCCTAACTGTTCTTGGGGACCAGAGGCTGGTCACTCTCCTAACACGGTGTAGTCGTGGTCTTAAGATACTAAACGTTGTTAAATCCAACTCTGGAGTTAGTAATTTCAATGTTTATCAAGTCTCCCTCTCTAAACGCTTTCAGTTTTCCAGAGCACAATCTTCTTCCAAGCAGGAATGTCTGTCTGGTGTCCCTTAGTTATCTGTCTGTCTGTCTATCTGTGTATCTATCTATCTAACTATCTATCTATCTACCTATGTGTATACATTGTATACATAGACTTATATACATATATGCCTATACATATACAATATTAATTTGAGGTTTATGGTAGCGGTTGGAAGAGGGAAGTATTTGGGATTTGATTCTTCTTTTCAAAAAATAACTTCAGTTATGCATAGGGAGAAGGGCTGCTCTTTGATGCCTAATGAAAAATGCCAGGCTAGTTCATAAGCAGCAGGTAAACAAATTGAACGAGAAGAAATGAATTTTTTTTTCTCTCCTGTCATGGCTGAGGACTCGTTTTTGAGGCTAGAGCAAACTGGAAACAAGGTACCCCTCTGGGCACCAGCCTCTAGGTAACATACACCTCAGAAATCGCAATTCCTCATGCCCAGGAGAGGGGTGCCTGTGCGCACGCCACATAGATGCATCTCCACCCAACCCGCCCGGCTGTTTCTGAGGATCAGCTTGGTCCCAGTGGCCTGGGCTCAGGAAGGTGAGCCTGTGGCCCGGGGAATACCTGCTGTCCCTCCCGAATCTTCCGCGGCCGCCTAGGACGGGTTTTGTAGGAGAGCGAGTAACTTACTTAACATATTGGCTTCGTGGGAGCCATTGACTTTGCCATCCGGGTAGATCTGCAGATGGAAACCGATGCCCACTCTGCAGTAGAGGCTGCCGGTCCGGCGCCCCGAGGGGCTCCACTGGAAACTGCTCTGCTCCAAGCCACTTCCTTGGCTGCCCAGAGAAGCTGCGGGGGAGGAGGAGGCAGAAGAGGAAGACATAGCGCTACTGCTGCTCTGTCTGCTGCTGGAGCCTCTAGGGTTCCTATCAGTGGCAGCCGGTCCGGGTTGCCCTTTGGGGGCGAGACGCTTCTCCCCGTGAGCCCAGGCGCTGAGGATCAGGTGGCTGAAGAAGAGGAGGAGAAGGAAGGACAAGCTCATTCTTCCAGCCGCGGGGGTCCTAAGCGCATCTTGTAGGGCTGATTCTGGGCTCTGTAGCCCCTGTGCGGCTGCGTGCCTCTGGCGCTGCCCGCCTCGCCGCACCGGGTGGACATAGCCTCGGGGAAGAGAAGGGGAGAGGGTAAGAGAGAGGCCACCCGAGCGGATCTCCGCGCTGGCACCGGGATATTTATAACGCCAGTGATCTCACTGCTCCGTGCACGCCTGAGAAGCTTCCCCTCACCCTCGGCTTTGTGTACTCACTGGCCGGTGCGGGGAGGGAGCCTCGCGGTCCCAGGGGCGGGGGATGTGAAGGAGGGAGGAGATCCGAGCGAGTGAGTGGGAGGAGAAGCTGGGCTGAGAGAACCTGCGCCCCGGACGCTGGGTGCGCCCATACCAGGGCCACGCATCCTAGCAGTTCTCTCGCGTCGCGCGGCCACCCGGCTTCCCCGACTAGGGCCAGAGCCGCGTGGAAACGAGCTCGGCGTTAGCAGCTGAGTGATCAGGGGCAGCGACAGAAACGGGGGGTTGAAATGTGGAAATGGGTCCTCGTCCTCTCCCACCTCTACAGCACACTTGTGACTGGGCAACGCACTCTTGCCCCCCAGGACACGATTTCCAGGTTCTCCTCTCTTTGCCCGGTAAACCCTGCTATCTCGTCCTCTCTCCGGGAGCCCTTGGAGAACCGCGTCCCACCAGGAGATCTCACTGCTTCTACGGCGTTAGAAAACCAAACAGGGATTCGCAGCCCAACTTGGGAAGCCTTTGGTGTGGCGCGGTTGGGGGAGAAGGCTGTTTTTGTTGTTGTTACCGATTTATTAAAGAGCTAAGGAATGGGTTTATTCAGCGTTTAAAACGCCACCCTGAGTCATCATGCCACGACTGGAGCTGCTTTCTTGTTGGAAACTCTCGGCTGCGCTTGAACATTATGACGAATTTGTTTTTCCTTCTGGGAAGCTCTCGGTCTGTATCCGTGAGAGTGAGGGCACACGCACCGCCGCGCTCCGACTGGGGAAAGAGAGGCAGGGTCTGGCCACCAGCACATGTGACTGACCGCCAGGTTGTCCTCTTTCGCCCCAGGATCCCGGTGGCAGGAAGGGTTAGCTAACTGCTCGCTTTAGCTTACCCAGACCTGCCATTGACTGAGGGACCGACCTCAATGAATGATTAATGACGTGCGCGCTGGATTTCAACCTCAGGAAACCCGAGAACGGAAAATTTCCTTGAGAACAGAAAATTTCCCCGTACGCAACGTCCCCAGACCGTTATTTATCTGGGAAATACACCTGACTTGCATTCTTGGAATATTTCTGTCTAAAAACATATTTGAAACTTTAAACTAAGCTGTGATACATTATTCATTGGTTATTTTAATGAAACGGCCCGTGTTATTGACTCATAAGGTCAATTCAAATCAACCAAGGTTGATGCTAAGAAACGGCCTTATCCATTATTGAGTACCTACTTAAGGTTTTCCATCTCAATAATGAAAAGCATATAAAACGAATGCAGATTTTTCAGGTTTGGAATCTTCCACCGCCAGAGTAACATCAAAGTACTTGTAAAACAGAAGGTTACCTGGAAAGTGTAGTAAACCACTGTGATACAGAAAGAGGACATCACACATAGATGTGCATAACATGGGCACACTACATGAGATACTGTCCAGAGCTGAACACACCCCCTGTCCACTGTTCTAGGCTCAAGTTATATACTTCTCCCTTAACTAGGGTGAGTAGGCAGATCCTTACAAGGCAACCCTAAGAGTAGACATTGAGAACAGTCACAGTATCTCTCAGAATGGTCTACTTGACCGAAATCACCTTCTTCTGGGGTGGATGATTGTAGGATGGTTCTGAACCTGGGTGCTGTTCCTTCTTCAGGCGATGCCCTGAGGTCTGTGGCAAAGTTGTCAGGGTTTAAGTCACATTGATGCTGCTGAATGTCATTTGTAAGTTCCCCCATGCCACGCAAATACACAGCCCATTCCTCAAGTGACGAAGATTCTCCAAAGCAAATCCAGTTGCTTGTTTCTCCCTTTCCTTTTCCCAAGGAGTCTGCTGAAAGAGGGGGAGAGTGGTTCCTGCCCCAGCTGCACTATCAGCCCCCTGTCTAAACCCAGCAGGTCAAGAGGACTCTGGGGCCCAGTTTCTGGAGCTGATACCAGCCTCTTGTCTTTGCTCCCTTCTCTCAGTTTCTGCAGCCCCACCTGCACTGAAATAACCATCCTTGTTTCCCTCTTGACTCCCGCCAGAGCCAAACTGGGGATCAAATCCTTGCCTAGGGATGACCCAGGAAGGCAAAGACACCTGCTCAGGCTTTACTCTACCTCAAACTGGAGGATGGCAAGATACACTCTTCTGGATTCCAAGGGCTTAGAGAGAGCCAGGGGCTCACTAAGAGGAGACAAGTGACCAGCCGTTGTGGACAGAGATTGAATTTGGCAAACCAGTCCTCAAAGCCCGACTGTCTTCCATACTGGGGTGAGGGGATTGGGGGTTGGGCGCGCAGCCAAATGTGCCCACAAACGCGGGGCTTAAAAGGAAATCTCCACTGGTGATCATAAGTGTGTAGGGTGGATGCTATTAAACTTTCTTTTTTACGAGAGGGTTATGTATTAGGGCCATTAAAAAAGCTGCAAAAGCCGAACAGTGAAACATGAAAGATAGCACTGCGCTTGTTCCGTGAGCTGAGTTGCCAAGCCCCCTTCCTCTGCAGCTCAGCTGAGAGGAAAGGGTCGCCCTATGCGCCAGGGCTGCGCCCGCCCCGGTCTACATCCTGCCTACCACTCTGAGCAGCCGGTCTTCGAGAGCCTCTGTCCACAGCAAATCTGCAGTGGGGAATGTGGGGCGGGGAGGAATCTCAATTTACTGTTTTGGCTACCTCGAGCCCTACTCCTGTGAACTCCACCCAAAAGAGCGCAAGCTTGCACCACACTTTCTCTGGCGACTTTCCGAAAAGTTAATTGCCCAAAGCCCCCTGCTGGGGACATCTCAGCTTTCACCATTAAGCCTCGAAGCTTGGTCCAGATCTCCAGGACATGCGCGGATTTGAGCCCACAGCTCAGTTCTCCAATTCCTGCGTTCTCCCAGCCAGGAAAGCAAGGTTGGGAAAAGGTGCACGCGCCTTGCTTTCTGCAGAGGTAAAACAAATGGCCCCGAAGATTAGTTTCCACTCATCGTCACCTGACAGACGATGGAAAAACTACCCAACAGATTAACAGATTCCACCAGTCACCTAGGTACCAGGCAGCCAGTGCGCGAACTTCGGCTTAGGTCCCCACCCCCTCTTCTTGGGCTCACTTTCAGCAGCGTCTCACCCCACTAGGCCTCACATTTCCTAGACCAACCCCCTCAGGCTCACTTTTCCTGGACCCCAGCATCTGAACTTTTTTTCCAGGCCTCCCCTATTTCTGTGTGGAAAACTGGTGGTGAATTTCCCCTATCCCTTTTGTAACTACAAGTGTGATCTGGTTACAAGAGACAGAAATCAACACAAAAGAAGATAAATTTACCAGTAACCTCCGGTTGGAACCCAGAAGCCTAAGAAAAGAGAAGTCAAGATGTATAAGTCAAGTCAGAGCCCAATATTTCCTTCACTCTAGAGACCATCTCAATATTTACAACACTCCCCTAGGTTTAAACTGAGGCCAGGCCTCACTGAGGCAAGGGTCCTGAAGGCAAGACTGTTCATCCTACAATGTCTCATGCTGGGATGGAAGGACGGATGAGAGAGAGATGACGGAATAGAATGAACAATCCTGGCAATGCAAGCCACTGTCCTGGGAGGCTGTCTGACCCAGGAACTAGGCTGCCACTGTGCCAGGCCGATCTTACACAGACTTCTGTTCCAAGCGCTTCAGTCACCCCAAAATCTCCACTCCTGGAGGTGCAGGTGCTATGAGAAATTTGCCTGTTCTGAGCTTTAAGATGCCTGTACAGTTTGAAGGCAAGGCCAAATTTTCTTTGTTTGATCCAACGAAAGCCCAAGGATTTTTAGAATGCTTTCCTGGGAGAGCTGTTTCAAACGTGGCCCTAAAAGCCTCTGCACCCCACCCCTACCCAACTCTCTATTCCTATCACCCTTTCATATTCTCAGGCTATACCCATATAGTACTATCTTTTGTTAGTCAGGTCCTGGGAGCCCCACAGTGGCCTCTAATTGCACACTCTTTTTAGTAGAGACTGCTATGGACTGAATGTTTGGGTACCGAAAATTCATGTTAAAACTCTGTTCTTTTATGTGATAGTATTTGGATATGGGGCTTTGGAAGGTGATTAGGTCATGAGGTGGGATTAGTGCATGCCCCTCTGCCTCCCCCTTATAAAAAGAGGAGAGAACTTTCTTCCTCTCACAACCCCAATCCCTCAAATGAGGAAACAAGGAAGGAGTCCCTCCATGCTGGGACCCTGATCGCAGACTTCCCAACCTCCAGAACCATGAGAAATATGTTTGTTGTTTAAACCATTCAGTCCATGGTTGTCTTGTTATAGCAGCCCAAGCCAACTAAGACAGAAGCACAGTGCATTGCAGGACTTGGAAGCTAACCTGGTGGGGGTCCTCAGTCCATGTTCTTGCCAGGACCCTCTATTTCCTCCAGGCCTGGCTTCTCACCAGCCGAGTTGGCAGCAACTACAGCAACAAATAGCCTGTGGCTAAAGGAGCACTGAGCTGGGAAGGGCCGGCTGTGTGAGGAAGAACCAACCACCAAGAGGGACAGAAGAATGTGTGCAGTGTCTACTTTTGGGGTGATGAAGGTATAGTTACAAATTGTGCAAGTCCTGAGGTTAGACTTCTTTCTCCAGGGTCCAGTCCTTCCCTCTGAGGAGAGGCCTGTTTGCAAATGGCCATTGGCCACTGGGCATTATATCTGTGAAGTCAGAAAGTAAAACAGCATTTGCTACTAAAGAGAGGTACTTTGTGACCTAAGTGAACTCAAGGCAATCAGTTTTTCTCATAAAGCCCAACTCCTGTGCTTTCCAATTATCCCAGTGACTATTTTTGTTTTAGCTTCTGGTACATCCATGCACTAAGTCCCAAAGCACTATAGACCCCCAGTTACCCTAGCCTGCATTATCCAGTTGTAGGGAAATACTTGCTCTTAAGAACTGGAAGGCTTTTATCCTGTCTATGGCCAGCCATAGAAGCTAAAGGATACAATTCCCTGTACTTCTTACACATGCATATGAAAATCGTGATTTAAAAATCATACCACCATTCCCTGCCCCCCAAATAAAGTCCTCTCTGCTCTTTGTAATGGGTTTTCTTACTGGTACAGTCTTTATCTAATAATGTCAAAGGGGACATTCTAAACATATGTGCAGGGGTGCAGCACTTCCAGTCTTTTTTTTTTTTTTATGAAACAGGGTCTAACTCTGTCTCCCAGGCTAGAGTGCAGTGGCACAATCAGGGTTCACTGCAGCTTCCATCTCCTATGCTCAAGTGATCTTCGCACCTTAGCCTGCTGAGTAGCTGTAACTACAGGCACACACCACCACACCTGGCTAGTTTTTGTATTTTTCATAGAGATGGGGGTTGGGGGGGGTCTCACTATGTTGCCCAGGCTGGTCTTGAACTCCTGGACTCAAATGATTTGCCTTCCTTGGCCTCCCAGAGTGCTGGGATTACTGGATTGAGCCACCAAGCCCGGCCTATACTTCCAGTCTTAATTCCTCAAAAGGAGTGCATTGGGTGGAAATCCGACTTTTCTTATCTATGAGAAAAGAAAAAAAAAGATAAATTAGCATAGCTGCTATTTGAATAGCTCTAGCATTTGGTTTGTATCCACAGAGACAGACCATAAGCAAATGGGTACTCATTCAAGAAAAGTGGGAGTAGAGGATGGGGGGAAAAGGTGTGTCTTCTTCTAGAACATATTTCCTGTTCCAAATGGGAAGGGCAGGAAGAGAACAGAAGTGAGACCAAGCCTGGTACCAGCAAGAAAACAGGTAGGAAGCTGCTGGAACTATGATGCACGTACTATCCATTCACCAACCCATTCAAAGGCTGTTTGTTCAGAAAATAATTTGATCAAAGGTGAATTTTCAGACTAAGTCTGAGAGCCAGAACACGCAGACTATGTTTTATTTATTTATTTTTCAAAATAAAGTGCTTAGGTTTCTTCAGGGGGACAATAATTGGAGATGCAACTCCAATTATTGTGGCGGGAGTGCACCGAATCTGAAAGAGGTCCTTAACAATAGCAAGTGGATAATTTGCTTCAGTTTAGTTTTTGGTGTGTTTTGTTGTTGTTTTCTTTCAGGAAAAGTTTAGGCATCACATTCTAGAGAAATATTCCTTGCATACTTTTTCTGAAACCAGACACTTTGTGTGAAGCCAGAAAAATGATTTTGACTTAAACGAAAGCTGCTAACAAAAAAAAAAAGAAAGAAAGAAAGAAAGAGAAGAGAAAGAAAAGAATTCCTTTTCCTGTGTCCTCTAAAAAGGGAATTATTTTTAAACTGCACTTTTGTCACCTTTAATCATGTTTTTTCAAATTGCAAATTAGCTAGCCCAACAATCTTGGACCATTTATTCAATAAGCACATTATAGGAGCATTTGATAATCATGGTATATAACAACTAAAATCGAACTTACTACAGGTCCCCACTTTAGCTCCCATGCAGTCATACACAAAATGAGATTTAAAATGGAGTAGAAAGACATGACACATACAACTTAGTTTTAATGTTGTGATCATTTGCTCATGTTATGACAATCATGCTGATAAATTCTGTGACTTCTCATATCTACTGTGTCCACACCCTTGGTACATTTGCTTTTCATTTCAGTAGCTGGCCCAGGTCAGAGCAATGAGAAGGTCCTAGATTAGCTCCTAAAAAAAGAAAAAAAAAGTGACTAATCTTACATTCACAGATTTCTTTTAAAAAAAGAATTTACTTCATGCAAATCACCCTGCTGTCTTCCCTATCTTTGAAGCTCCTGTGTAATCCTTAAGGGAGGGTTTTAGGAGCATGCAGCATATTACAATACGACTTTTCTTGGTTGTAAATGAGCCAATTTTCTGCTGGCAGCTAGAGGAGCACACAGTGGAACTCTGTGTTGTAACCAGGGTCACCATCAAACATATTGTGATTTGATTATTGCTTAGCTGTTTCACTTTTCATATGCTATATATGGTCTCAAGTAAATCGTTAAGTTCCTCAAAGGAAATCTGTCAGTATACACTGCCTTGTAATACCCCGAATGCACAATAACTGAAATCCTAAATGAAGATCCTTATAAGGAATGGCTTCAAAAGATGGCTTAATAATTATTTAAATTTTCTCCCCCAAAGAGGTGAGACTCTACAACATTTAAAAGTATATTGTAATGGAGAATTTTTTTTTTTTTTTGCCTGCTGTTTCCTTTTTCTAGGCGAGTGAGGATTTGAAAAAGTGTCAGTGTGAGTGTGTGTGTGTGGCGGGGGGAGGGTGTACATACAAGTGTTTTCATCGTTTGCATCACCATGGCTCTTAATTACAGTAATCATTTTTGCAAATAGGCTTTGTTTTCTACTCAGAATCCCTGGCTTTTGGCAGGCTGCATTGGGCAAACACCTGTTGTCTGGTAAAACAGAGAAACACCTGTCAGTGAAGCCACTAAGTACTAACTTAGGAGCTGTCATGGGGGTCTAGGGAAACTTTGCAGTTGTCAGAAGAAAGGAAGGAGTACCTGCTTAGGGCCCAGGAGGGTCAAATCACAGCTTATTGACTTCTGACAGAAGATGTCGATGAATACATTCCCTTTCCTCTGACTACTTCTGAGAAATGCAGCCTGTGGCCACAACATCTGTTAATGAATGATTGAATGTGGCCATATTTGAGGAAAAATCGCTTTTTAAAGGAAATAGTTTAAGGAATATGAGGGCTTTGAGGCATCAAAAACTAAACGGCTTTTATAGGAGCATATCCAGCTGATAAGAGTGAAAGAGGGAAGTAATAAGAAATGGGAGAGGAAACAAAGAAATATTGACATGAAGAAAGGGACAAAGACGATTTTTTTCTATGTGATCATTTCTTTCAGAAAGTGACATTTTGAGTGCATTAGTGGTTCTGGGCTAGTTCTATGTATAGATATAGATCCAGTATAATAGACGTCCCTGAAAAAGTCCTTATCAATTCCCTCGACAGTTTAAATACTTAAATGCAGCTTATGCCTACACGTGGAAATGGAGGAAAACAAAATGAAAAAAAAAAAAAAGAAAACCTTTGGGAAGGAAAGAGAAAGAGAAAATAAAAAAGCTCACATTTTTTCAAAGATAAATTTTAGTACCAGTATTTATCTTTAGAGATCCTAGTCTTTTGTTGCTCATGCTTAAGATATATACAAATCCATATTGGCTCAGGAAGTTTTCTCTTTTTAAAATTTATTTTTATTTTCAATTTCTGTGAGTGCACAGTAGGTGCATATATTTATGGGGTGTGGCTCAGGGAAATTTCTTGAACCTCCCTGATCCTGTGAAAGATTACCCACAGAGCTGGATGTTACAAGGATCGGGCACTTGAGCTTTTCCATCTGTATCTCTTTCCAGTTGGAATTACTCTCCACAATATTCTGTGGGAGGAGCTGCCAGCCTGAATTCTTCCTCCAGATGGAGATTGCTTTTCTCTTCTGCCCCATTGTCTCTCATAAAGCCACTCTCCTTTCCTTATATTATTATTTTCCTAGTCTTGGGGGGTCTGTTAGTAATAAATACAAAGGGAAATTGGGGGTGGATGAAAAAACTGTAGGCAGGAAGGAAGACAGGCAGGAGAAATCATTAAGAGAACTTTTAATCTCGAATTCATCCTTAATTTGTCTTTTTCCTGCACTCTCTGTATGCAACCCATTAGAAACTACTTTTGGTTTTATCTTCCAAATATATCCAGAATCCAAATACTTCCACCATCTCCACTGCAACCGTCATCACCTCTCACATGGATGACTGCAATAATTGGTCTCCTTGCTTTTGGCCTTGGGCCCTTAAAATTTATTCTTAATGCAGCAACCAAAATAATCCTTTAAAAAATAAAAGTCAGTTTATGTCACTCCTCTTTCTTTTTCTTTTCTTTTTTGTTTTCTATTTTTTTTTTTTTTTTTTTTTGCACCGTGTCCCTCCATCACCCAGGCTAGAGTGCAGTGATGGAATCACAAATCAATACAGCCTCAACCTCCCAAGTTCAAGTGATCCTTGAACCTCAGCCTCCTGAGTAGCTGGGACTATATGCTGCCACCACCATTCCTAGATATATGTTTTTATTTTTTTGTAGAGATGGGATCTTGCTATGTTGCCCAGGCATGGTTCCAACTCCTGGGCTCAAACAATCCTTCCACCTCGGCCTCCCAAAATGCTGGAGTTACAGGCATGAGCTACTGAACCCAGCCCACTCCTCTTCTTTAAACCATCAATCAATTCTTATTTATTTATTTGTTTATTGAGATGGAGTTTCATTCTTGTTGCCTAGGCTGGAGTGTAGTGCGTGATCTCAACCCACTGCAACCTCCACCTCCTGGGTTCAAGCGATTCTCCTGCCTCAGCCTCCCGAGTAGCTTCGATTACAGGCATGCACCACCATGCCCAGCTAATTTTTATATTTTTAGCAGAGATGGGGTTTCTTCTTGTTGTTCAGGCTGATCTCAAACTCCGGACCTCAGGTGATCCACCTGCTTCAGCCTTCCAAAGTACTGGGATTACAGGCGTGAGCCACCACTCAATTCTTACTTAACTCAAAAGCTAAAGTCTTTCAGCGATTATGAAACCCCTACCTGCTCCCCTGGTTCACTCCTTTCAAACCATGCTTGCTTCCTTGCATTCTTCCAACTCAGCAGCTAGGCTCTCATCTTCCCACATTCACAAAGGCCATGTCCTCTGTTGGGACTGCTCATCCCCAATATATTTGTCTGGCTAACTCCTTCTCCTCCTTAAGTCTTTGCTCACGTGTTTTCCCCTCAAATGATACCTACACCCTCTATACAGTCCCTCACATCCATACTGCTTATCTTTTACATTTTTCCACAGTAATTATTTTTGAATAAGCAGTTACAGTGTTCTCACTATAAGCCAGATATTCCAGCACTATTGCCTTGTCTATTTTATAGGTCATAAGAAAATGAGGCACAGAGAGGGTAAATAACTTACCCAAGTCACACAGCTGGGAAGTGGTGGGGCTAAGGTTTGAATTGAGACAGTCTGGCTCTAGGAGTAATGCTTTTATTACTTTGTTTTGCTGCACTCATCGCCTTCTAACCCACAAGGGAACATTCTTCCGTATTACATGTATTGCTTATTGTCTGTTTCTCCCTGCTAGCATGTAAGCTTCAGAGGGTAGAAATCTTACATTTGTTCACAAGTATGTACCAAACACCGAGAATGATACTTGATATATTGTTGGTACCCAATAATTATTCCTTGAATAAAGAATAAATTTGAAGATTGAGCGTCTGCTCTCCAGCTTGAGATACATTATTTCAGGTTCATTGTCAAGAACTTCCACTTCTCAGGAACCTCAGCTTTACTCCATGTGGCTTCAGGCAGAGTAGAATGAGGAGAAACAAAATTCTAATCCAGACATTTTATTTCAGCCTGTAATTTTTGAATGCAGGAAATTTCCTCAGAGGTGCTGCCCTTATTTCCCTCTGCTTTTATTGTGTTTCTTTTACAACTCCACCCATCCCTCTCTACCCCATAAACGAAGTAGGGAAATGTGAGAGGAATCCAGGAAAAAAAGAAGTAGTAGGGTGTTCACCCTTGTTCTTACACACACCAAAATCACTTGACATTTTAACGTCTTTTTCTATAGGAATTTCTTCGTAACATCAAATAGATACAGAGATTTTGAATCAGAAAATTGGAACGTGTGCCAGAAATGCCACTGGTTCTTTGCGGTACCCACAATTGAAAGCAAAACAAAGAAAACCTTGTCATCCAGATCTCCTGAAAATGCCAGCAGGGCCGAGTAGAAGCCTGCGGTGCTTCAAAACTTAGTTCATTTTGTAAAGACAACACGGGGAATATAGAAAGTGCTAGTATAAACCAATATACATGAAGTCTAATTCTATAGCCCACTCCCACATATAAACATACACACACAGTCAGAGTAGCTGCATAGCCATGGTCAAACTCCAAAGCCTTATTTTTGTTCTCTGTAAAAATGGGAGTTACAACTTTTGCTCTGGTATTCTTTGTTGTGAGAAGAAAATAACACACTTGTGATTATGAATGTGAAATCATTACACAAATATAATTATGTTGTAAGTATGTCAAAATAATGCACCTTAATATACAAAAAAGCCTAAGGAATGAGTATAAAAGTATTTTAATCAGTTCATTTTGTCTTAGGGAAATGCAAACAGTAAAGCAAATAAAATTAATCATCTTTGTTTTCTGCGGCAGAAGATCTTTGTCCAGTAGCTTTTTACAAGGTTGATATGATTCTCTCTTGGTATTTCAGCAGCTGAAAGACAGTTCCAGTGAATATTCGTGGATTATAGAATGAATGAAATGTATCTACCTTACTTTGAAGGACAACACTAAAGGAAAGGAAGATAATTAAAGAAGTCCACCTACATTTTCAACCATCTTCTTCAAATAGTAGTATTTTTGTTGTTGTTGCCAGAACTATATAAAGGTGGAAAGTGTCACCAACCTGTCATCTCTTTTGACTCTGATCCATAATGATAACCTGTCCACTCTCTAAAAGAAAGGGAGTTCACTTCAGGTTTCCATATCAGAATACTTTTATAGCAGATACCCTCATTCCATGGTAATTAAAGCTATGTGTCTTAAAACAACCTCACATTGATTGAGTTAAACTTTGCAGTGGCTAAGCTGCAACAAACTTTAACCCATTTTCGCCTCAGTTTCTCCATTAGTAAAACCAAGATACAACCTTCTCAACTTTGTTTTCCTCATATATGATTACTTTTAAAAGTTTTAAAAAGTACTTTTGGGCCTCTTTACTTACTATGTACTTTGATTTGTTGGAGAAAGATAAGCAACAGGACTATATGTTTACTATAGCAAGTCATATTAGTAAAAGTTTTGAGCATGGCTAAGATTAAAAATTAAAAAGATTACATGTTTTAAGAAACAGAAGAATCATAAAGAGTCTATATCAGGCCGGGCACAGTGGCTTGTGCCTATAATCGCAGCACTTTGGGAGGCCAAGGCAGGTGGATCACCTGAGGTCAGGAGTTCGAGACCAGCCTGGCCAACATGGCAAAACCCTGTCTCTACTAAAAACACAAAAATTAGCCGGGCATGGTGGCATGTACCTGTAATCCCAGCTACTGCAGAGGTTGCAGTGAGCCGAGATTACGCCACTGCACTCCAGCCTGGGCAACAGAGTGAGACTCTGTCTCAAAAAAAAAAAAAAAAAAAAAGAGTTTATAACAATGTGAAAGACCACCATTGGTTTGTTATTAACATTTGAAATTGCTACTAAGAATTTGTGGCTGGATGTGGTGTCTCATGCCTGTAATCCTAGCACTTTGGGAGGCAGAAGCAATAGGATCATGTGAACCCAGGAGTTAGAGACCAGACTTGGCAACATAGTGAGACCCCCTATCTCTACCAAAGTTGTTTTTTTTTTTTTAAATTATCTGGGCCTGGTGGCATGAGCCTGCAGTCCCAGCTACCCAGGAAGCTGAGGTGGGAGGATCATTTGAGCCCAAGGGTTCAAGGCTGCAGTAAGCTGTGACTGCACCTACTCCAGCCTAGGCAACAAAGCAACACACTTTCTAAAAAACAAAAAAGATTTGTATTATCCTTTTATTTATTAATAAGGCAGAGAGAAACTCTTACACTATTCCTTTGCAATTGTTTCATAGTTAATATACTGCCACTGAAAGCAGGATTGTTAACTAAGCAAAACTCTGGGGGACTCTTCGGTTGGAGCTCCTTAAAGGGAATCACAAGAAGCTCATTACAGGAAATGTTAATGCTGAGAAGCAGGAAATACTAAGGTCCTAATATGAATTGACACAAGATTCAAGCATCTGACAGGAAGAAATCAGCACACATCTAAGCATCAGCAATGGCAGCTGCTTGGGTGAGCTATGCAGCATTATCCCTCTCCAGCAACACACCTGAAACTAGAAGATAAAGCATGCGAGCCTCCGTGACATGCACAACTCTCAGAACACTTCCTGGCCCTGCCACCTGGAGCAAGTTTCTTTTCTTTTTTTTTTTTTTTTGAGATGGAGTCTCGCTCTGTGACCCAGGCTGGAGTGCAGTGGCGCGATCTCGGCTTCCTGGGTTCACGCCATTCTCCTGCCTCAGCCTCCCCGAGTAGCTGGGACTACAGGCGCCCGCCACCACGCCCGGCTAATTTTTTGTATTTTTAGTAGAGACGGGGTTTCACCGTGGTCTCGATCTCCTGACCTCGTGATCCGCCCGCCTCGGCCTCCCAAAGTGCTGGGATTACAAGAGTGAGCCACCGCGCCTGGCCTGGAGCAAGTTTCTTTACCTCTCTGGACCTTAATTTCCTCTTTTGCAAAATTGAAACACCAATAACCTCTGCCTCAGAGAGTACGGTTTCAATTATTGTTGTGAAAATTAAGGAGCTAATGCCTATAAACAAATCAGTACTGTCAGTTTCTGGGACCTTGTAAGCCTCACGACCATTAACTATCAAAACAGAATCCCTATTTCTCCCACGTGGAGATTCTGGAGGATATCATTTTGGAGGAAAGAGGAATTCACATTTCAATGCAAGTCAATGAATGTATCTAAATAGGCTTTCCTTTCCTAAGTCAGATTTCTTCAATCCAGTGAAAGATTAAAAAATGCTATTTAATTTGAGTGGTAAAAATCACATGGTGCTTCCTTTGTCATAAATATCAGAGATAATGTCATCAGATGACATTCAGTAAAATGAAAGGCCTCCAATTTAACAACAATGGTACAGAAGCTTTTCAGGCTAGGAAATAATGGTCTCTGGTGTCTTGTCATTACTGGAGTGATGACTTTCTGGTACCTGCATTATGTGTTCTACCAGCAAGTGTAGCCATATCTCTTCTAGATAACAAAGGTGCCTGTCAGGTAGTGCCAGAATAAAGCCTTAGAATGACACTCCATTTGTCAAATCAGTATGTTACAAAACACATTTTTCTTTTGGGGATTTCCCTAGCCTGTCTACATATTAAAACCATTTAAAGAGTCCCTCTTGTGTTTGAAATGGAAAAAATCAGACAAGAGCAAACATTTTAGTAGCAAGGGGGAGACTAGAGTTTCCACGAAACACACATAATCCTGTGCACACTTATATTTTACTTGTTGCTTTTCAGTATGAAGGTGAAAGAGCAACTGGACAACAGTAGTCGATGGTGTCAACTTAATTTGTATTTTCTTTTATTTTGGTTTTATTTCTTTTTAAAATTTATCTATAGTAAATTCCTCGACACATACACCCTCCCAAGACTAAACCAGGAAGAAGTTAAATCTCTGAATAGACCAATAACAGGCTCTGAAATTGTGGCAATAATCAATAGTTTATCAACCAAAAAGAGTCCAGGACCAGATGGATTCACAGCCGAATTCTACCAGAGGTACAAGGAGGAACTGGTACCATTCCTTCTGAAACTATCCCAATCAATAGAAAAGGAGGGAATCCTCCCTATCTCATTTTATGAGGCCAGCATCATCCTGATACCAAAGCCTGGCAGAGACACAATAAAAAAAGAGAATTTTAGACCAATATCCTTGATGAACATTGATGCAAAAATCCTCAATAAAATACTGGCAAACCAAATCCAGCAGCACATCAAAAAGCTTATCCACCATGATCAAGTGGGCTTCATCCCTGGGATGCAAGGCTGGTTCAACATATGCAAATCAATAAATGTAATCCAGCATGTAAACAGAACCAATGACAAAAACCACATGATTATCTCAATAGATGCAGAAAAGGCCTTTGACAAAATTCAACAACCCATTATGCTAAAAACTCTCAATAAATTAGGTATTGATGGGTCATATCTCAAAATAATAAGAGCTATCTATGACAAACCCACAGCCAATATCATACTGAATGGGCAAAAACTGGAAGCATTCCCTCTGAAAACTGGCACAAGACAGGGATGCCCTCTCTCACAACTCCTATTCAACATAGTGCTGGAAGTTCTGGCCAGGGCAATCAGGCAGGAGAAGGAAATAAAGGGTATTCAATTAGGAAAAGAGGAAGTCAAATTGTCGCTGTTTGCAGATGACATGATTGTATATCTAGAAAACTCCATTGTCTCAGCCCAAAATCTCCTTAAGCTGATTAGCAAATTCAGCAAAGTCTCAGGATACAAAATCAATGTACAAAAATCACAAACATTCTTATACAACAATAACAGACAAAAAGAGAGCCAAATTGTGAGTGAACTCCCATTCACAATTGCTTCAAAGAGAATGAAATACCTAGGAATCCAACTTACAAGGGATGTGAAGGACCTCTTCAAGGAGAACTACAAACCACTGCTCAATGAAATAAAAGAGGATACAAACAAATGGAAGAACATTCCATGCTCATGGGTTGGAAGAATCAATATCGTGAAAATGGCCATACTGCCCAAGCTAATTTACAGATTCAGTGCCATTCGCATAAAGCTACCAATGACTTTCTTCACAGAATTGGAAAAAACTACTTTAAAGTTCATATGGAACCAAAAAAGAGCCCGCATTGCCAAGTCAATCCTAAGCCAAAAGAACAAAGCTGGAGGCATCACGCTACCTGACTTCAAACTATACTACAAGG
>NW_026652277.1:52413638-52434462 GCF_009828535.3 Hylobates moloch
AAAGGGCTAATATCCAGAATCTACAATGAACTCAAACAAATTTACAAGAAAAAAACAACCCCACAAAAAGTGGGCAAAGGACATGAGCAGACACTTCACAAAAGAAGACATTTATGCAGCCAGAAACCACATGCAAAAATGCTCATCATCACTGGCCATCAGAGAAATGCAAATCAAAACCACAATGAGATATCATCTCACACCAGTTAGAATGGCCATCATTCAAAAGTCAGGAAACAACAGGTGCTGGAGAGGATGTGGAGACATAGGAATACTTTACACTGTTGGTGGGACTGTAAACTAGTTCAACCATTGTGGAAGACAGTGTGGCGATTCCTCAGGGATCTAGAACTAGAAATACCATTTGACCCAGCCATCCCATTACTGGGTATATACCCAAAGGACTACAAATCATGCTGCTATAAAGACACATGCATACATATGTTTATTGTGGCACTATTCACAATAGCAAAGACTTGGAACCAACCCAAATGTCCAACAACGATAGACTGGGTTAAGAAAATGTGGCACATATACACCATGGAATACTATGCAGCCATAAAAAATGATGAGTTCATGTCCTTTGTAGGGACATGGATGAAATTGGAAATCATCATTCTCAGTAAACTATCGCAAGGACAGAAAACCAAACACTGCATGTTCTCACTTATAGGTGGGAATTGAACAATGAGAACACATGGACACAGGAAGGGGAACATCACACTCCAGGGACTGTTGTGAGGTGGGGGGGAGAGGGGAGGGATAGCATTAGGAGATATACCTAATGCTAGATGACGAGTTAATGGGTGCAGCACACCAACATGGCACATGGATACATATGTAACAAAACTGCACATTGTGCACATGTACCCTAAAACTTAAAGTACAATAATAATAAAATTTTAAAAAAAATTATCTATAGTAAAAGTCATTCTTTTTGGCGTGTGGATCTGAGTTGGGACAAATGCTTAGTCATGTACCTGTCACCACAATCAAGGTCTTAATTTGGTTTCAATTGGCACTAAGAAATATGTAACATAATTTGAATGATAAAGTGTGCCTTGCTCAGTCCTTCAAATGGAAAACATAAAGGATGGGGAAAAATATCAGAGGAAAGTTCTGTCTTCCAAGATGTACTTCTGTGTTCTGCAATGAAGCATCCACTTCTCACAATTTTTTTGATTGATTTCTTCTATTTTAATTACTTTTCTAATATCTGAGCTTAAAAGCCATTTTCTCACGAGAGCCTTCCCTGACTCATCCCCTACTCCAAATTTAGACGAATCTACACCTAAGTTTTTCCATGATGTGTTTTTAAGTATTCTCTTCTTTTTAAAGTATCCCTGATTACCACAATTATATCTATATACATTTATATATATACATAATATATATATAAACTTATAGCTTTTATTGGACTATTTGTCTAATGTCTGTCTCCCACACTGACTCAGCTAAATAAAGAGTTGAATGTTGATTGGTCCTCTATTCTCTCTAAAGAACACCATTTGTTTTAACAATTCTTTTAAGGTACTAGGTTAAAAGAAGACTAATTCTTTTCATTAAATTTTAAATTAACCACCCACCCACTTCTCTGGTAATTAGATAAAAGCTGTGAGAAGTAAGAGTCAGAGTGTATAACTGCAAATCAACAGTGTGATTTATAAAGCATGTAAATGAAGTTAAATGTGGAACCTTCTTTGTATGAACTTATTGCCCAACTAACAAATGATGCAACATCTGCCTCTAGTCTCAATCCCTCTAGGTTAGATTCTACAGTCTACTGCACTTTTTAGTAGCTTTTACTGAACAATATGCTCTAAGCTAGGCTGGCCCACAAAATTTGGCCTGGGTTTGAAAACTGGCAAAAGAGGCAACTCAGACAATAGCAAAGGTTTCTTTCATTTTGCTTTACTACAGAACCTGCAAATAAGTAAAGGGCATGCATCACATGAATTTATGAAGGACTGTATGTGACTTCTTATTTCTTCCTAAGTTCTTCATATTGGTTGGTGTGTGCAAAGTATGTTGGTTTAGTCAGTCCTTTAAAGTACTAATGGGGTAAGAGGAGCCAAAAAATAAAAATAAAAAACTGAAAAAACAAAAACATAACACTACCACCATGTATGCTTTTTGGGGGAAAAGGCCACACCAGCACTGAAGGTTCTATCAACTAGGAATTCTTGCTACTCCATGATGAAATGCTCTTGAATTATCTTGTTTCCATCATCATTGATATGTAGCAACCCAGTCATGGCCTACAATGAACTTTATGCCATTGGAGACTCTATTTTGTTTATTATTTAATTGAATCCCCATTACCTAGCATAATGCCTACAACAGAGAATGCACTCAAAATATTCATTGCATGAATAAGCAAATGCACATATAAGTCAGTGCTAGTTCTGGCTCTGCCATTGATTAACCACATGGTTGGGTAAGTTACCCTCTCCATGTGTCAATCTCATCTATAAAATGCAAAATATGTAAAAGTTATTATTATTATTATTATTGTTATTGAGAAAAAGTTTCCCTCTGCTGCCCAGTCTGGAGTGCAGTGGAGCCATCATGGCGCCCTACAACCTTCACCTGCTGGTCTCAAGCTATCCTCCCACCTCAGCCTTTAGAATATCAGGGACTACCAGCTCAAGCCACCATGCCCAGCTAATTTTTGTATTTTTTGTAGAAATGGGTTTTCATCTGTTGTCCAGGCTGGTCTCAAACTTCTGAACTCGAGGGATTCTCCCACCTCAGACTCCCAGAGTGCTGGGATTACAGGCATGTGCCACCACACTCAGCTAAAACCTTTTAAAAACTAGATAGAGGACAGGCACGGTGATTCACATCTGTAATCCTAGTGCTTTGGGAGGCCTATGCAGGCAGATCACATGAGGCCAGGAGTTTGAGACCAGCCTGGTCAACGTGGTAAAATCCTGTCTCTACTGAAAATACAAAAATACACCTGTGATCCTAGCTACTCAGGAGGCTGAGGCATGAAAATCACTTGAACCAGGCAGCAGAGGTTGCAGTGAACCAAAATAGTACCACTGCACTCCAGCCTGGGCAACAGAGTGAGAGTCCATCTTAAAAAAAAGAAAAAGAAATCATAACATAAACAGGATCAACAAGAAAAAGTCACTTGTGCCTCCTCTTAATCTCAGGGTTTATTGATCATATTAAATTGATTCAATTAAATTAAACAATATTAAATGACAGAAAGAGTGTGTTTTAGTTCTAGTAATGCTGATTATTGATATATGGCTTTGGACATATTATTTAAATTGCATGAACCTTCATTTTCTTATATATAAACTTAGGAGAATAATGAAGATATTTCTGATATTTTTCAACATCAACATCAGATTATTCTAGTTTCTTCTACAGGTTTTATTTAAAATTATGAAAATTCTTTAATTAGGCCAGGCATGGTGCCTGTAGTCCCAGCACTTTGGGAAGACAATGCAGATGGATCACTTGTGGTCAGGAGTTTGAGACAAGCCTGACCAACATGGCAAAACCCTGTCTCTACTAAAAATACAAAAATTAGCTGAGTGTGGTGGTGCAAGCTTGTAATCCCAGCTACTTGGGAGGCTGAGGTGTGAGGATTGCTTGAACCTGAGAGGCAGAGGTTGCAGTGAGCTGAGATCACGCCATTGCACTCCAGCCTGGGCAAGAGTCAGACCCTGTCTAAAAGACAAAAGAAAAAAGAAAATTCTTGAATTAATGTCTTTTAACTGTCCAATTTCTAATGATCCTCTTTAAACTTCAGTGAAATTAATAAGTCCTCTAAACTTTATGATGAAGATAGAATTCACAGAAAAAAAATATTTCTGAAAAATACAATAGAGGTAGGTATAAAACTGGGAGAAACAAAGCATAGGGGGAAAATGGTATCCCAGGAGATGGGGATCATTATGCTTGCAGGAGGATTAGTGTAAAGAAACATGATCACAGCATCTACTAAATCAAAAAGAAGAAGAGTACTCTAACTTACAAGAGTGGATTAGTCATCATTTTATCTTCCAAACTTTTCATTTTTGTTCTCTTTGAAACAACAATTTGGATTTAAGCAGAACAATTTTACTCCTCCCTGGACACAAATGACAGCTTTCAGTTCTAAAAAGATTTCTTTTAGCCTTTGAAAAAGTGCCAAAGATCCAGGAATTTTTCCAGATTTCAACCACATTTCTGACATCATGCATCAAATAAGATATGATACATGGACAGAATGGGTTCCTAGAGGTATTAGAAAAAAAAAAGAAAAGAAAACCTACCTCTTTCTTATAAGAGTAAACCTCTCTTAGACTGACAAGACCAGGCTGAGCCAAAATATCTTTAAGTTTTTTCACATTCTATTTAAAGGATACTGGTTTTTTTTTTATTTGATGAAATAAAGTTGCAGAGAAGGCAGAGAACATACCATTATTCAGAGCAATTATATTGACAAGCAAATTAGGTATGGCCCTCTGGCCAGAAACTCATGAAGGACAGAAGAGTCGCTGAAAAAAAGCTAGAGCTTTATATAGTCACAAATGATCCATTTGAGGAAGAGAAAGTTTAGGCATTTTAGACAAACTTTCTATTCAGTGAACTTTCTTAAGATCTCTGACTTTAAAAAAAAAACTAGTAAAATAGGAGAAAAAGCACAGAAACAATGACAAACGTAAATGAGTGGCAGAAAGTTTCTGGAAGATGAAGAGCAGAATGGATTAAGAAATGGAAAAGACAGCTACTTTTGAGGTGACACTAATTAATTTCTAACTTTTTTTTTTTAATTTTTTTTTTTATTTGTTGAGACAGGGTCTTGCTCTACCACCCAGGCTGGAGTGTAGTAGCTTGTTTATGGGTCCTGCAGGCCTTGAACTCTTGGGCTCAAGTCATTCTCCTGTCTCAGCCTCTCAAGTAGCTGGAACTACAAATGTGAGACACCACACCAGCTAATTAATTTTTTTAATATATAGAAACAGGGTCTTGTTATGTTGTTGGGACTGGTCTAGAAATCCTGGGCTCAAGAGATTCTCCTGCCTTGGCCTCCCAAAGTGCTGGGATTTCAGGCATGAGCCACCATGCCCAGCCAATTTCTAAGTTTCTAATGAATGTCTTCAACTAAATTTCCCAAAGATTCCTAAAACTTTGCATGTCCTAAATATTCCATATATTTTCCTTTTTTTAACTTTTATTTTAAATTCAGGGATATATGTGCAGGTTTGTTACATAGGTTTATGTCATGGGGGTTTGTTGTACAGACTATTTCATCACCCAGGTATTCAGCCTAGTACCCAATAGTTATTTTTCCTAATCCTCTCCTTCCTCCCACCCTCCACTCTCCAAAAGGCCCCAGTGTGTGTTGTTTCCCTCTATGTGTCCATGTGTTCTCATCATTTAGCTCCCACTCGTAAGTGAGAATATGGGGTATTTGGCTTTCTGTTCCTGCATTAGTTTTCTAAGCATAATGGCCTCCAGCTTCATCCATGTCCCTGCAAAGGGCTTGACCTCATTCTTGTTCATGGCTGCATAGTGTTCTATGGTATATATGTACCACATTTTCTTTATCCAGTCTATCACTGATGGGCATTTGGGTTGGCAATCCTGTTTTTACTATTGTGTATAGTGCTGCAATGAACAAATAAATATGTGTGTGTGTGTTTATAATATAATTATTTATATCCCCTTGGGTATATATCCAGTAACAGGATTGCTTGACTGAATGGTAGTTCCGTCTTTGGGTTTTTGAGGAATTGCCACACTATCTTTCACAATAGTTGAACTAATTTACACTCCCACCAACAGTGTATAAGCATTCCTTTTTCTCCACAACTTTGCCAGCATCTGTTATTTTTTGACTTTTTAGTAATAGCCATTCTGACTGCTGTGAGATGGTATCTCATTGTGGTTTTGATTTGCATTTCTCTAATGATAAGTGATATTGAGCTTTTT
Organism: Hylobates moloch; assembly: GCF_009828535.3. Classification (NCBI taxonomy): domain Eukaryota; kingdom Metazoa; phylum Chordata; class Mammalia; order Primates; family Hylobatidae; genus Hylobates; species Hylobates moloch. The sequence continues at coordinate 52,419,576 of NW_026652277.1, forward strand.
CTTCATATGATTGTTGGCCGCATGTATGTCTTCTTTTGAAAACTGTCTGTAGTTTTAATGAAAACCTGAGACAAAGTTTGGGTATATTAACATATATTTTATTTGGAAGATTACTCTAAGAATCAGGACAAAAAAAAAGCTTTCAGAGAATGAAAGCAGAAATGGAAAAAAAAAAAAAGACAAAAAAGGCAAGAGTGGGGTGCATTATTAAACTGGTTACCAGCAACAGCAACTGGGGCTAAGATCCACTGGGACATATTGGGCACCCTGTAGAAACTGCCTGAAAACAGTATCCGAGTAGGATGGGGAAGTAGGATCAATGATCCATTGATTCCTCTTCCTCCCACTTCCAGGCTGCATCTGTGTGTTGGTTTAAAATACGTGTGCCTTAGGAGAAAGCCCTGAAGTAGGAAAGCAATGATGCACATCTTCTCATTAAGATGGGTCCCTAGCAATGTGCATGGAACTGCTTACCAGAGCAGTGCTGAAATCACTTGGGCAAAGAAGTGATTTCAGTGTCTGTTATAATCTTTACTTCAGATTGCTCCTCCCCATATATATTCACATTTTGTTTTCTGTGTGTTTGTTGTTGTTGTTGAGATGGAGTTTTGTACTCTGTCACTCAGGCTAGAGTGCAGTGGTGCGATCTCAGCTCACTGCAACTTCTGCCTCCTGGGTTCAAGTGATTCTCCTGCCTCAGCCTCCCAAGTAGCTGGGATTACAGGGGCGTGCCACCACACCCGGCTAATTTTTGTATTTTTAGACGTGGTTTCACCATGTTGGCCAAGCTGGTCTCAAACTCCTGGCCTCAAACGATCTTCCCACCTCAGCCTCCCAAAGTCCAGGGATTACAGACGTGAGCCACCATGCCCGGCCTCACTTTTCTATTAATGCAGTCACCATTACCAAGTTGCCCAAGGCAGAATGCTTTGAGTTATTGTGTACATCCACATCCCTCAGTCCCTCACATCTATATCAATACGTTTTGCTCTTTCTGCTTTTTAAATTGTAGTAAATAACACTTAACATAAAATTTCTCATCTTATCTACTTTTAAGTGTATAGCTCAGTAGTGTTAAGTACATTCAGAGTGTTGTGAAATGGATATCCAGAGCTTTTTGATCTTGCAAAACCGAAAATTTATACCTGTTAAACAACTCCTATTCTCCCCTTTCCTCAGTTTCTGGTAACCACCATTCTACTTTCTGTTTTTGTGAATTTGACTATTTTAGTTCTCGTACACAAGTAGAATCATATTTGTCTTTTAGTGAGTAGCTTATTGCATTTAGCATAATGTCTTCAAGGTTTATCCATGCTGTGGCATATGACAGATTTCCTTTCTATTTGAAGTCCAATGATATTCTACTGCATGTTCATTTTGTGTATCTATTCATCCATTGATGGACATTCGGATTGCTTCTACCTCTTTGCTATTATGAATAGCACCACTGTGAGCATGATTTATTTTAACAGGTAGGTATATTTTTCATGTAGTGGTAACCATACTGTATGTACAATATAGTTCCTTTCTCATTTTAACATAGTGTACATCATCAAATTGAAAATGGATAATGGTAAAGTCCTGCATTTAGGCTAAAAAAACACAAGTTGCTCAAACACAAAATAGATAATAGAGGACTCAACAAAGCTGTGTTAAGACATTAAAAATTACAATACAACACACATTTGCTATACTATCAGTGTAAATCTCCATTGAGAGAAGTCTTCTAAAAATCAGTTGCAATATTGGGATACTTTAAGAAAGATATAGATAAATGTCTCCAAAGCAGAATAACATATCTTAAACTGGAACCAGAGAATGACAATCAACACGATGTAAAGGATCTGAGAATGTTTTCTTTGTTCAAAAGATGTTTAGCCTAGAAAACAAAATATTTGGGGGGACCATACCTTTTCCTGCAGAAATAACTTTTTGACATTTACTTAGATGTATTCTCACTTTCGATCCAAATATAAAAGAGTGTACTTCTAAAATAACCGAGGCCTTACTGCCATAACTTTATTAAAGTTGAATAACTATTAACAAGATCCTTAGTGATTAATGTATGAAAACCAAGGGTTTCTTGGGTATAAGTTGTCTGTGACTAGAAAATGAGCATACAATTTTCAAACCACAAGAAATTTTAGAAGCAAATATATCTTCATGTAGTTATGAAACAGCAGAGATTGAGCTTTATTTTTTAAAATGATTTACATTTTTAAGTATTGGATAATTTAATTTTTTAAAAAATGTAAACTTATTTGAACAAAAGAGATGTATATTTTTAAAAACATAATGAACAGTTAGCAGTGTATACTATCCTCTTTCATGTCTTTTCTATGCTATTATCCCCAAATATATATTTGGATTGTTAGTTTTAAGAAATTGCATTTTATAATACAAATAGTTATGCTTTCCTCACATAAAAATATACCAAGGGCAAACTAGATCAATACATATGGATATAGTTCTCTTTCTTAAATACTTGCTTTATGTTCAATAGAGTTACATAGAATAAATATATATACATTTTATAATTATTCAAGTTGTTTCCAATAATTTTTTACCGTTTGTTTACAATGTATTAATATACATTGGTACATTCAAATGTACCAATGATTGTATTTCTGTGACCTAGATTCCTAAAACTGGGTTAGCTGGGTCAAAGTTTATGTATATTTCATATTACAATATGTATTGCCAGATTACTTCTCAAAAAGCTCTCCACAAACCCCTTGAGCAATGTATGAAACTCTTGACTCCTCACTTCTAAAGCAACATGGCTCTTCTAGATTTTATAATTTCATAAAAGTGTCTTCAATTATTTAACGAGCTTTGTAAACAAGATTAGACTATTTTGTGTCACTCAGAACGTAGAACTAGTATAAAGGAAAGTAGCTTTTAGTATAATTTTTCTAGCATTAGAGCTACTCATTAATGACATAGACTGCCTTATTAATAAGTTATTTTACTATTTTGGAGGCTGTGCATTGGAAATAACCTTTCTATTAATAATCTTAATATTTACACTATAATTTATTGTTTCTATAGAACATTAGTATATTTTGATTTCCATTTATCTATGGATCTCTACTAATCTGTTATTTTATAGATATACATTTTAAAAACAATTTTAATTTATATTGATATAAATAGGAAATTTACATTAATCCCAAAATATTCTCCCATTCTCTCTCTCTCTCTTTCACATACACATCTCCAGTCTTCTCCTTCACACTTTGGAAAAACAGAATATTATGGGACAGGTTATTTACCGAGAAGTGTGTAATACAGTTACAAATACCCTAATTAGTTATCTTTTACAAATTATTTACCAACTTAATATTCATGTTAACATGTAAATGTTTAATTCAGGCATACCTGTAAACATAATAGAGAGCTCTTTGTTTTGATATATTTCTATTATCTTAGATAATGTCAGTGATGCTGGAACCAAACTTTTAACCACTACATATTCCTCCCTCCCTCCCCCATAACTAAATTTTGGTATGACAATCAAAGGAGAAGACTTTGAAAACAAGACAATGGAATAGTTTAAACTAAAGGTTAGAATTTGTTTTAATACAGGCTGCAGGTCTTAGCCAGGAAAAGAAGGTATTAGAACAGTAAACACCACAGACCCCAGAATTTGATGGTAAAATATCTTGGCAACAATAAGAGTATACACCATCTCACGGACAGATGACTTGATATTTCCCAGATGTCACTGTTTAGTGTGTCACTGTCCAGCAGCAGCCACTGATTACAAAAAGGCCTTTCTCCTCCTGAAGGAGCATGGCCGGCATTGAAGGCAGTAGGGGAGATGTTGGCAAGGTACCGGAGCAGGTGGCAGCAGCAGGTGTGATAGGCTAGAGATGACAAGGGCACAGAGTGTGCTGTTGGCAAGCTGTTGGTAACCAGAGTTCAGGAACTAGTGACAGCAGAGAAATTGCAGAGATGGTGGCACAGGGATAAAGAAGCAGGACAGAACAGACTGTCATAGCAGGATGATAGGTACCCCCCAAACAAGCACAAACAGGGAACGTGATGAGAGTGGAAGTGGTGGCCTGCAGCCCCAAATTGGCTTGGGAGGATCATACCATGATGACAGGGAAGCCTGCAGTACTCCAGCAGACACGAGAGTCACCTAGAGCTTATACGCCAGAAGGCAGGTGATACACTGCAGCCACCATGGAGAGTGGAAAACAAAGAGAAATGAACCTTAATGATATTTTATTTTTCATTTATTGTTGATGCTTTGCTCTTTTTCCACTCAGGGGACAATGATCTAACAGAAGCCCTTGGGCATCCACAAATACTTTAAGAACCCAGAGTTCTTAGCCTAGAAATCAGAGATTGAACATGTTGTTAGAGCTCCAATTCTATAGCCATGTTAAGACCATATATCAAGATGGTTAATTACAAATGATTGTAAAGTAATTCTGTCATATGATTCAACTGAGTAAATATTTACTGATTCCAGCTTGCTGCATTAAACTTCTAAAAAATAGCAAGCCACTGGGGACTTCTGCAATGCAGGGTTTGGGTTCTGCCCTGACACTATGTAACAGTACAATGTGCAGACATTTTAATTCAATGTAATGGAATTCCATCCATATTTTATTACGTTTGCCGTGACAAATGGTCTCACACAAGAAGGTAGTCCTCAAGGAGGATAGTATTCCAAAAGTGTCAGTCCTGCTCAGGGGAGGGTTGAGATGCAAAGCAGAGTTTAATTTCAGTACCTTACGATATGTTTTCTGAGACAATAATAATTTTAAAGGTGATGTTTTTAAAACGTCAACTTGTAATGAAAAAAATTTTTAAATGTGTTAAAAGTGTTTACTAAAATAATAGTACCCAGGTATGATTCTGGGTGCTGGAGATATAATAATAAATAACAATAACAACAAAACAACCATGACCTTTATTAACTAAATTCCAATAGAGCGAGGCAAATGATAAATAAACCACTTAAAAAAAATTTGGCCTGGCATAGTGGCTCATGTCTGTAATCCCAGCCCTTTGTGAGGCCCATGCAGGAAGACTGCTTGTATCCAGGAGTTCAAGACCAGCTGGGCAACATAGCATGACCCCATCTCTATAAAAAATAAAAAAAATAGCCAGGCATGGTGGCACACGCCTGTAGTCTCAGCTACTTGAGAGGCTGAAGTGGGAGGGTTGCTTGAACCCGGAAGGTTGAGGCTGCAGTGAGCCATGACTGTGTCCCTGAACTCAGCCTGGGTGACATAGCAAGACCCTGTCTTAATAGAATAGAATAGAATAGAATAGAATAGAATAGAATAGAATAGAATAGAATAGAATAGAATAGAATAGAACAGAACAGAATAGAATAGAATAGAATAGAATAGAATAATTTTTCACAGTAAGCAGGATGGAGATATCAGGTGGGAGGAGGAAGTGTTGTTAAATAACAACTGGTGGTCAAAGGAGGCATTTTTAACAAATTGCCATTGAACAGAAACATGGAAAGTGAGGAAGCAAGTTGCACAGCTATGGAGAGAAAAAATGTTCTTGGAAAAAAATAAAACATGCTTGATGTAGTCCAGGAAGAACAAGGAAGCCAATGTGATTGACAAAGAGTAAGAGAAAACAAGACTGGTAAAAGAAGAGGTCAAAGGAAACAGTGATCATTATCATGTGTGATCTTACAGATAATGGCAAGGATTGCAAATTTTATTCTGAAAGATAAGGGAAGCCAATGAAGGGTTCTGAGCAAAATTACACAGTCTGAATTAATTTTCAAAATGATCTCTCTGGAGTTGGGTAGAGGATAGACTGTACAGGACACAAGGGTGAAAGCTGGAAGTTCTATTAGGAAACTATTGAAATAATCCAGTCCTAAGAGAATGCAGCTTTGACTGATGTATTTGCATTGGAGGGGATTGAAAGGTTGGATGTTGGACACATTTTGAAGACAGTGCAGCAGGAGTGGCTGATAGATAGAAAGTGTACAGTACAAAAGAAACAGAGGAAGATAGGAATGACACCAAGTGTTTTGAATTAAGCTACTTTGCAGAATGGGTCCATTAACTTAGAAAGGACAGATTGCTGGAAGAATAGGTCTGGGGGATAAAATTAGGAGATATGTTTTGGCTATCTATTAGGTAAACACGTGACAATGTTAAATAGGTGTTGATTATAAAAGTCTGGAGTTAGAGAGAAATAGATCCTAGAAATATAAATTCAGAAGCCATTAGCATATAGATGAAATTTAAAGCCATGAGACTAGATGAGGTCATCCAGGCAACTAGTATAGTTAGAAAAGAGATCAAAATATTTTAAAGTTAAGCCATGAATAAAATGAAAGCAAGACACTGAAAATCCCCAGCCAGTGAGGTAAGAGACAAACTGAGAGAGGTGGCCAGCAACCAAAAGAAGAAATTATTTCAAGAAGCAGGAAGTGATCAATCATGCTAAATGTTAATAGTTGTCAGATGAGAAGAACTGACCATTAAATTTGACAACATGACATACTATTATTGTGAGTGATGAGAAAGTTTGGTTGAACTCTCTGAGCTCAAGAGAGAGCAGAAAGAAAAGATTTGGTGATTTCTAGAGCAGAAAGTTCTCTCACTCATTCATGAATTTTGTTGTTTATGGGGATCAGAGAAAGGGGGAGATAGCTAGAAGGAAATATGGCAATGAGAAAAATCTTTTTAAAATACGAAATGTCAACAGTACAATTGTATGAAGGTATAAATGATTCGATAAGAAAACTTGGGGATGTAAAGGAGGAAGGGGAGAGGTGCTGGGGAGGGGGAGGTTTCAGTACAGGATTTCTTTGCCTTGGCACTACTGACTTCCTGGACCCTCGACCAGACAATTCTTTGTTGTGGGGGTTCTTCTGTATATTGTAGGATATTTAGCAGCATCTCTGCCCTCTACCTACTAAATGCCATAATCACCTGCTCCCTCTCATTGAGTTGTAACAACCAAAAATGTACTAGACATTTGCCCTTTGAGGGAAAAGTCACTCCTGGTTGAGAAACATTTGTGTAACTTGCTCTTAGGTAAAGGTACAGAGAGTCTGTCTATCATATCAGGAGGAAAAGCAGAGAAATGGTCATGGATACTGGTAACCTTGAAGATGGAGTAGTGGGAATATATGGAATTACTTCTGATTGTTTCTGTTTCATTTGAGAATGAGAATGGAAAAAAATGCATTGGAGATTGGAGAGGAGAAGAGCAGCATCTAGGAGAGTGGGAGGGTGAATAGTCTAGGAAGATACAGCTGGATTGCCAGAGAGCTAAAGGTAATGGTAATGAATTTAAAGTAAAAACCAGTCAGCATGCTTAAGGCATTGTATCTATGGTTGTGGGTGGAGGACAAGATCATCAGAGGAAAGCAGATTGAAAAAACTGAGAGGCAATCATACTGAAGGATATACAATATGGATATGGAAATAATTATGAAGAGAAAGAACAGAAATAATGAGGGAAAGAGAGAAACAGGAAATAATATTTGTAAGAAATAAGGAGATCTGAGCATCTGTATTGTCCCCAAGAAGGAGGGTAGCAAGTGGTATAATCTGATGGCAAGAGGTCTGAAGTCAGGGGTTTTAGGAAGAAGTGAGGGACAGTGGTCTGGAAGAATACTTACCCCACTTCTGGCCTAAATTGCATACAGAGCATGAGAGAAACAGCTGTGACTTGAGAGGTCTATAGGGGAAGCATGATCATTGAGGGAGAGCAAGGATTAAGTTGGGACAAGACGACAAAGTGGCATTTTTAAATGCCATTGAAGATATAATGGATTTTTCTCATGAGGAAGTGAGTTCCAGAAGGCACAGTGGAAAATGAAAGGGAAGAAAGGGAAAATAAGGGTTAGATGAGAAAATGCTCAGAATTATATGGAGATGAGAGACTTCTTATGATGACGTAGTAAATTGGAATGTAGGGCATGATGGGATGAGTCGTAATGGTTCCCTGAAACAGTATCTTTAAAACAGTTTGCTTTAAGCAGTACATTGTATGTGGCTTCCAGTACATGCTTTCACCAAGTAATACTTAAGTTAGGCATGTGTCATACATTTGATATATTCTGTTTTCTTTTTTCATCTGAACTATTCTCTGTAAAATGTTTTAAGTTACTGATTTGATTTCACAACCTGCTAATAGACCATGCTTCGCAGGTTGAAAAATCTAATTTTAAACAGATTGTGTGCAGGTGAAATTGTGAATGGTTGGGGAAATATGCTTTTTCCTTAAACACTTTTCACTAGTAGGGAACTAAGTACAACTCTGTTGTAAGAAATAACAATTTCCAAATCTACAGATGTGAGCAATGTAATTTTTTAAATTTTACAATTGAGTAAACCTGGAGGGAGGAATGGAAAACCCAAGAATGACTCATTAACATAATTTTTGCTAATCCAACATAATGAAGAAGCAGAGACATAAACTCAGTGTTCATTGTTCTCTAATTCTTCATTATGTCAGGTTGACCAAATATCAGCGAGTGTCTCTTGGGTTTTCCATCCCTCCCTCCAGGTTTGGGGCAAGCTTAAGGTAATTTAGGGGACCTCGATTATTAGCCATTTGTTAATATTGATTGCCATTGGAATGATTATTGTTGTCCTAAACTATTCCTTAACAATTGTTAAACCTCTGCTATGTGTGTGCTGTATCTGCAGTAGGAATCTGCCAGACACTGTTCTCTAAGTCTTTTTCCTCTCTGACAAAGCTACCAGAGTTTTACAGCCCCAAGATATTTCTTTCTTCATATATTTTCCTCCTGACCGAATGCTCCTACAATGTCCGAGGTTGTTCTTTTAGTTTGTGGGTGGAAGTTAGTGTGTTGTTTTTTTAGTTTCTGCTCTTGAGTAAGATACCCTGCTGATATCTGTGAATCCCCTTGTCCCTTTGTCTTCATCCACAAACCCTCTAACTTCTTCTAAGTGTTAGGGTTTTAACTACAAATCTCAAAAATATTGTATGCTGCTCTTGTTTCTACACAACCATATAGTTTCTCTAACTCAATAAAGTGAAGAGTCAGCCACTTGCTTGGATGGAGATCATGGAAAGAGGAAATATAGGGCTAAAGGAATCTAAATTAATAGCTCAAGCTCTTATTCAGACAACCTATTTGTCACTATTTCTAATGGTGAGACATTTCTAACAAGGACCATATTTGGAAAATTGTAAACACACTTTTCTCATTTATTTCTGTGAGCCGTTCATCAAGCTTGCCCAAAATATCCAACTGCCTGGGTATGGGAAGCAATGATAAGGATTTATAGAAAAGATGAGAGAAAGAATGAAGCAATACAGCAGTCCCCCTGCCTCGTCCATGGTTTTGCTTTCCCCGGTTTCAGTTACTCATGGTCAGTCCTGGTCCAAAAATAGTAAATGGAAAATTCCAGAATAAGTAATTCATAAGTTTTCAATTGTATGCCATTCCAAGTAGTGTGATGAATCCCATGCCATCCTGCTCCATCCTGCCTGGGACGTGAATCATCGTTTTGTCCAGCATGCACTCTGTACTAGTCACTTAGTGCTTGTGTTTGAGTAACTCTTATTTTACTTAATAATGGCGCCAAAGCATGAGAGTAGTGATGCCGGCAATGCAAATATGTCAAAGAGAAGCCAAGTATATGCCAAACAGCGGTTGTTAATCTCTTACTGTGCTTAATTTAGAAATTAAACTTTATCATAGGTATATTTGTATAGGAAAAAACAATGTAGCATATACAAGGTTAAGTATTATCAGCAGTGTCAGGCATCCACTGGGGATCTTGGGACATATGGCCCATGGATAAACAGAGATCACTGTATTTGGTTTCTTTTTTTTTTTTTTTTTTATACTTTAGGGTTTTAGGGTACATGTGCACAATGTGCATGTTTGTTACATATGTATCCATGTGCCATGTTGATTTCCTGCACCCATTAACTCGTCATTTAGCATTAGGTGTATCTCCTAATGCTGTCCCTCCCCCCTCCCCCACCCCACAACAGTCCCCGGAGTGTGATGTTCCCCTTCCTGTGTCCATGAGTTCTCATTGTTCAATTCCCACCTATGAGTGAGAACACAGTCCCAAAGGACTGTATTTGGTTTCTAACATGCAAAATGGGATTAGGCAGCAGGACTAATTAACCAGGACATTGTCCTGATAAACCAGGGTATCTCATCCTCAGCACTGTTGACATTTAGAAATGAATATTTTTTTGTTGTGGGGTACCAACCTGTGCCTTGCAGGATGTTTAGCAGCATCTCTGGCTTCTGCCTAGTAGCACTGCACCCCAAATTGTGACTACCAAAAATGTTTCCAGAAACTGCCAAATGTCTTCTGTGAACAAAATTACCCCTAGTTAAAAACTACCGTGATAGAAGGTTTAATAAATTTCTTTAAGTTCTATTTAAGCTATCAGGCCAGATCTGAAGGACTTTATGATAGGATCTCCCCTAGAATGGAGAAAAGACTCCTTTCCCCTAGAGTAGCTAAGCCATAGAGAAAAGGATATAACCTAAAGATAGGGAAACATGTACAACTAGGCAAAATTCCCCCCCATTTTCCTTATAGCAGTAAAAATATTCTTTTACTTTTGGTCCTATTACTATGGTCTGGAAATAAGTTTAACTATTTATTTAATTGCTACTCCATTTAATAACACTTCAGCTACGTGAAGACATGTCCTTCAAGTTCTTCTTCTTTTTGAATTAATCATTTTTAATGACATACTAGTGAATTTTTCTTATGAATAATTTTCATTAGAGGCCAGGAGAATAAAGTATAAGATGTCTTTCTCTGTGTGAATTAAAGCAAGAATATACATCCTCAAGGCATCTTTAGGCTTGCAACAGACATGCATCTTAAGACATTAACAATTTCCACAAATATTGGATAGAACAGAAGAAGAATTGTTTCTTCCATGAATGCATAGTTTTTTGTTTGTTTGTTTGTTTTTTGGGACAGAGTCTTGTTCTGTCATCCAGGCTGGAGTGCAGTGGCACCATCTTGGCTCACTGCAACTTTTGCCTCCTGGGTTCAAGTGATTCTCCTGCCTCAGCCTCCCTAGTAGCTGGGATTACAGGTGTGCACCACCACACCTGGCTACTTTTTTTATATTTTTGGTAGAGACAGGGTTTCACTATGTTGGCCAAGCTGGTCTCAAGCTCCTGACCTCATGGTCTACTCACCTCGGCCTCCCAAAGTGCTGGGATTTCAGGAGTGAGCCACCGCGCCCGGCCAATGCATAGTTATCTTACACATTATTGGTGTCACACCAAAAGCAGAGCACTTCCTTCTAGTGTGCATTTTGGCAGTAGAAAGCCAGAATCCACCATCATGACTCTTAATATTCAAGAAGTATAAAAGTTTTGGAACTGCCTGGGGCTGAGGTTGCCAGTCTCCCGCCTAAGCCCCAGTATTAATGGTCAGTGTGACCTTTACTCAGTGAGTTTAATATCTGATGTTTCTTCTTTTTAACAATAATTGTATCTTTTAGCCTTTATTCTTAAGCTGTAACATTAAGAATACCACATGGAAAAATAACTCGATAATGATTTAAAAAATTCCAGTAGCAGTTATGAGAAATTAATAATGGGGGCAATAATAGAGAGAACGTGCTGGAAAAGGAGTTAACAGTCACAGGAAGGTAGGGGGTTTGGAGGTGGAAAAAAGGTGGGGTTGACAGGGTGGAGAGAAGTAGAAAAGGAGCAACAATAGGAAAGTAGCCAAAAAGTATAGGGTATGAACGTGCTTTCTCCCTCTTCTTTTTGGGAACTGATGACTCCCAGTCAGCTATACCAGCTGGAAGGAAGGAGCAGGGAGGGAGAGGGTATGGAAGGACCTGAGAATAGAGAAATTGAACACCTGAGAGAGGAAAAGGAAGGAAAATGAAACCACAGAGAGAGGAAGATGGGTGTTAAAAAGTATTCCAGCTGTTGGTGTGTCCCAGCTAAAGTTATGGAAAGTTAGCAGAAGGAAAACAAATCTAAATTTAAAATAGAAATTGGTCATCAGAATAAAATTTAAAGAAGGCAGCAAGCAGTGAAGTCTTTGTTACAATTTACCTAAGAATAGATAGCTGAGGATCTAACAAATTATTTAAGTATAAAGACATATTTATATATTATGTATCATGTAATTATAGATATATGTTACATGAAAATAATTTCCAAGAAAGGTCAACAGGTGACACAGTCAGAATACAACTATGTTTAGAATTCTGTGAGCTATTCTACTATGTAAACAAGGAATGTTGATTCACTTGACTAGAAGTTAAGTTTGAACTGTTCTCCAAATTCTCCTTGGATTTTGCCGTAGTAAGAAAAAATATTTTACAGCAATTCTGATTTCAAGAATGAGTATATGTAATTTAAATTTTGAAGGAAGGTAGTATATAAATATTTTCAAGAAAATTGGGGCTGACTGTACATCTGGAATTACATGTGTAATTCCAGCACTTTGGGATGCTGAGGCAGGATGATTGCTTGAGTCCAGGAGTTTGAGACCAGCCTGGGCAACATAGAGAGACCCTGTTTCTACAAAAAATAAAAAAAAAATAGTTAGCTGGACATGGTGGTATGTGCCTGTGGTCCCAGCTATTTGGAAGGCTGAGGCAGGAGGATTGCTTCAGCCCGGGATGTCAAAGCTGCAGTGAGCCATGATCATGCCACTGCACTCCAGCCTGTCTCAAAAAAAAAAAAAAAAAAAAAAGTGGGGATTGGGTTTGGTTTTGTGATATTTTTGGTTTTGTGTTTTATAACATCAAAATGCTAAGTCTGCTTAGCACCAGAGGCCTCTACAAAAGAACTGGACCTAATTACTCAGCCTCCTTTTTTCCTATGCTCTACATTAACCTAGTATATAACACAGGGCAAATTAAAAATATATTGTAATAAAGAATCATTTATTTTAAAGTTATTTGTGATTATAGCTTGTGACTAGCTGCAGTCAGCTACCAACTCAACTGGCTGTAATGACTCCGAAATGGCTATTTTATTTCTTTACCATGAAGGTTTGATATTCCCCTTTAGAGGCTTTTAGAGGGGAAACTAATTTATCATTTCCAAAGAAGTTCTAATAAAAGTTTAAACATTAAGATGGAAGAAATGAACACGTTAATATGCTATTTCATATATTATTTATTAATTTTAAGACTAAAAAATTTGTAGATCAGTCTCAGGATTGCCATGAAGATCAAATTTTAAAGTATATGTGAAATGTTTTGGTAACTATAAAACACTAAAGACATTTAAACTCTATTGTTATTCCTATTTCTCTTGAAATGAGTCATTGTGGATGTTCATTACTGATACTTCAACTAAACAAGAATGTTAAATGATAAAATACAGCTGAAGAAAGAAAATTTATTTCCCACATGTTCAGGAAAAAAACAGGAAGTTTAGTGAGCACTGTGAAAGCGCTATAAAAGGGAAAGCAAAGAAATGCTTATCAAAGTTTCAAGAGGCAAAACATTTACTACTGTTACTTCTACAAGGAGACAATCACCCACCCAACATGAAAATGTATTAGATTTATTCTGGGTTAAAAACTTGTGCAGAAATAACTTGTATTTGTAGGACATATTTCAGAAAGAATAATAAAAAACAGACAAGCAATAGTTTTGTTGTAATGTACAATGTTAATACTTTTGAAAAGATTGGAAAGTGTGACAGACTGCTTCATGCAGTTCATATGACTGGTGAATAATAATGCTGAAGAGAAATCAAGTAAAATTAAAACACGACAATATAAAATAAAAGGTCAGTAAGCAGTGGAAACTAGCAGTAAAAAGTTAGTGTCAGGTGTGAAGGAAGAGTTTCCGGATAAAAGCTTCTTGAAAGAACAAGAGAAGAAGAGAAGAGGTAACACAAAGTAGAAAAAGTTTGTTTCACTGCATAGGCAAGCCAAGTATTGGCCTGATTCTTTGATTTCAAGAACCTTTGAAGTAGGGTCAATTTCATGAGCATGCTATCTGTGCAGTGTCACAGGGTCCTAGGCTCAGAAAGACCTCATGTTAGGTTTAAAGCTCTGCCATTGCCATCTTGAAATTTTAAATAAATTTATCTATAACTTATGTTTTGGAAATAAAATCTAATGGGACAATGGAGCCGAGGAGTGTGCACAGGAGATGCCTCAATATGAGTATCCACCACTATTCCTTGCTGCCACATTTATATATAGCATTTGTGATGCCCCATGAGCACAGAATTCCAGTGGACTCACAATGCATAGTAAGTAGTTCAGTGAGACATAAAGGTAGTACGAGGTCAGTTTGTTAAATCTAAGATTGACTAAGGGTGGGGTGGGGATGTAGGGGGGACTTGCTGAGGTCCCTGGGATGCCACCCTTTCAGTTTCAACTCGAACTTGTTTGGAATGCAGAAAGAAGGCAATGGTGTTGGGCTGCTTTTTTCGTATTAGCCAACCACTTATGTTGAAAATAAGATCAGAAGAAAAGGCAAAGATAGGACAGTCCCCAATTCCTTTTGCTTTCCTTCCTTACTTATCAGTAAGCCAAAAGTAGAATGTATTGGTAGAATGTGTATCCTTCAAGAAAGGAAAGAAAAAACATGTTAGCTTTGTGCAGATTTCTACTGTTCTGGTAACAACAGAATACACACAAAATACAAAATAGAATTGTATAATTTTGGTGATTCTGCATACAGGTTAAATGCTGTTATATTTACATCTAAAACTGGCATTGCACAATATGAAGATACGCTGTAAAATTTGTGCTAATGATTTTAAATTTAAAAAAATTTCTACTTGGAACAAAATTAAATGCTAATGAAAAACAGTATAAGTTCAAAAAGAAGCAGAAATAGAAGAAAAACCTTTATATTTGAATACCTTGAATGGTACTTTTTTTTTTTTTTTGAATTTTGACTAAGACCTTTTTTTTTTTTTTTTTTTTTT
>NW_026652277.1:52439462-52501550 GCF_009828535.3 Hylobates moloch
TGAAATCAAAGAGGATACAAACAAATGGAAGAACATTCCATGCTCATGGGTTGGAAGAATCAATATCGTGAAAATGGCCATACTGCCCAAAGTAATTTATAGATTCAATGCCATCCCCATCAAGCTACCAATGACTTTCTTCACAGAATTGGAAAAAACTACTTTAAAGTTCATATGGAACCAAAAAAGAGCCCGCATTGCCAAGTCAATCCTAAGCCAAAAGAACAAAGTTGAATGGTACTTTTTTTCCAATTTTTTTTTTTTTGAAAAAGAGATCTCACACTTTTATTTTGCACTAGGCCCTGAAAATTACGTAGCCAGACCATTCTGAGAAGTCTGCACCATTTCTCAGCTGTAACCCAAAATACGCTTTCACTTACAGGGACCTCAAATTCTATTAAGATAACACAAAGCTTATCATTCAACAATTACCAAGAAGCTTAAAATGCTAAAAGAGATGTAATACAATTAGTAGTGGACTTGATATTTAAAAGAGTGATTAAGTTCTAGCACTGTCACCATGTGTATTTGGGAAAATTATTTACATTTCCTAGCCCTTCACTGCCTCAACTGTAAAACGGGCTAAATTATCTATCTGTAAGTCCCCCTCAAGCTCAGTGGAATCTGAAACTAAATCTGTATTAAGCACATAAAAATGGCTAGATTTTAGAACTCTTTACAGATTTTGAGATTATTAGAGAAAAAGACTCTTGATATCTGAAAGGGAAAAGAATTGGGGCTGGAGGAGATGAATTGTTTCACTTTTTCACAGGACCAGTTCTACAATTAAAATCCTCAAGTAAAAGTTTAAGAAAGAAGTAAATGGAGGATAGAAAGCACTACTATGTGTTAAACACCTGCTGAGTACTGGACCCTGTTCATGTTATTCCTCTAATTTCTCACAACCAGCTCATAAGGTATATGTAATAATTGTCATTTTAAGAACAAGAAAAATGAAGCTTACAGATTAAATAAATTTCCTGAAGTCATATTGTTAGTAAAGTGGCAGGATTTTGAATCTCAGTTCAGGTGCCAGCAAAGATTATATTCTTTCCACTACAATAGAGAAAAAAATGTTTTTTAGAGAGACTGAATGAAAATATAAGAAATAAAAAGTTCAAAAGTTAAGTGCACAAGTAACATGGAGAAGGAAACTCATATGCTCATTCTGTTTTAGCTTTCTTAGGTGATAAATTAGGAGTCACAAAACTACAGGATATTAACTGCATTATTGATGGTATAATTATATAATTATAAATGTTTTGAATAACAATTGAAATGAAAATATATAAAAATCAAAGTCAAAAGAAAATGTAAAACTTGTATATACTTTTTGGTATTTTACAATACTCATTTTGGGTGCATATTCATGTTACCTCAGAAATGTTTTAAAACTTAGGGTTAATTAGAATAATAGCTATAGTCATTTTGAATTCACCGAATGATATTAAAATAGCCTGATCATGTTACTTTTTTTAAAATTGAAGTAACTATCTCATCCTGCAATGTTTTCATTTATATTTCTAAAATCTGTTCTTTGTAAACCAGCCCAAACCAATTATGTTAATTTCCTAAGAATATTGGTTAATTGGGTTTCCTTCTAGCCTTTCAATCCTATAATCAATGCAAAATATAACTGGAAAAGTTAAAACATCTATAATTTTTCAAAACATCCATAATTTCTTCATTTATGGTCCAGTGGGAAAATAAGGCAGAGGGAACTGCTTGCCTAAATTCTCAAACGGAGTCAGGAACAGACTTCTAAGTCTGGTGCTTCTTGTGTTACACTGATAATTATTTCTGCTTGCTCATTCACGTCCCAGCTATATATCCTGTGGCCCAATCCTGTCTGGTTGACATTCAGAATATTCAGGTGAGCCAAATTAGCCATGATCGAGTGATGTCACACATACTTATCCTTTGACTTATCCATTCCTTGTGTCCTCAGCAACACAGCTGTGAACACTGGCAAAGCAATAGTTATTTACGGCTGTTACGCAGTCTTAGTTTGCTGCTATAATACTTCATGAAAATTAACTTTTTTAAAACTTTGAAATAAAAAAACATTTTAGGCCTCCTTATTTATAATATACAGCAATGTTACTTAACCAAACTAACTCGCTGTGTTGTTCTGAGGTTTGAAGGAGATAATATGTGAGCAAGGCTTTTGTAAACTCTAAAAGAAGCATTTTAACACAAAACAATGTCATGGAAAGCCAACAAAATTACACAGCTTACAGCTATATTTAAAATTATAAGCTTTCTAGAAACTGTAAAGTTTATATATTTCATTGGTTTACAGGGATGAAGTGAAAATTGATAGTTTCTGACAGTTTGAAGAAAAATAAGCTTAGATAAACATCCTATTGTATTATTTCCTGTGGTCAACAAATAGTCTCTACTATTGGTCTGCTATGTTCTTCCTCTGTGTATTTAAGCTAAAATCTCTCAATCCAGAAATAGAAATTTTATTTTGAAATCTTCTATTGACTATTGTATCTCATCAGGCTAACATCTCTTTCTCTCCTTTCTTTCATCTTCTAACTCCACTGTCTCCACTTCCCTCCTACCCATTCACTTCTCTCCTTGCAACTCTTCTCGCAAAACTCAGTGATGACTTCCTAATTGCCAAATCTGAACATCTTAAATCCAGCCTTGATATAATCAAGTTTTATTGACTATTCAATCTTTCTGGAAATGTTATTCATCCTTGTTTGCCAAGGCACTCTCTCATAACACTCCTTGAAGAAGACTCTTTGCATCTTCCAGAAATTCTTGCTTGACTCCTCTGCTTCTTCCCATCTCCAAGTGCAATTTTTCTCTGAAGCCCTACCTTAGTCCTCTTCTCTCCTCCATTAATCTTGGTATAATATAGTGAGAAGAACTGGCTTCTGTATAACACTAAATTTTCCTCTCTATAAGGATGATATATTTCTTTATTTATTTAGGCTTTCTCTTATATTCTTGATAATGTTTTATAATTTTCCTATTAGAGATCTTGTATAAATACTTTTTTCCAGATATTTGATATTCCTTGATGTTCACTTTGATTCTTATAAAAGTGTCTTTTTGTTCATTACATTTTCTAGCTTTTGCTGCTTGTATGTAGGAATACAATTGACTTTCTATATATTGCTCTGAAATCCAGTCATTTTGCCAAACTCTTCTATTCATTCTAGTTAATTATTTGTGGACTCTTTTGGATTTTCTATGTATATGTCTATAGCTAACTAATATATTAAGAATAGTTAAGATACTTCTGAAGAGTAAAGAAGAGGAATTTGCTCTACTAGATAGTGGGATTTACTGTTAAGTCATAGTAATTAAGACTGTGCAGTAATGGCCCAGGCAGAGATAAACGAATCCGTGAAACAGAATAGAGACCAGAAGCACGTATGCAAATACAGCTTATGCTCAATCCAATTCTACTTTCCTTTCTAAAATACCACTGAAACTACTTGTAAGATCCCTAATTATGTCAACTTGCCAAATATAATGAACAATTCTCAGTCCTGGTTTTTCCTCCCTTTTCAGCAGCACTGATACAATTGATCATGACCTACACATGGAAGCACTTTCTTCACTTGGCTTCCAGGATACCACACTGGTTTACTTCCTAAGTCACTAGACACTCCTTTCCAGTTATCTTTTCTGGTACCGACTTATTTCACCAACCTCATACTTTTGTCATAAGGACTATCTGAAGGCTTAATCACTGGTCCTTGTCTTACCTCTAATTAAATATTCTTTGTTGATGAATTCAACAACTCTCATAGTTTCCAACATTTACCTATATGCCCGTGAATCCAATCCATGTTCCTATATCCAATTGCATATCCACACTTGAATTTTTAATAGAATTATAAACTCACCATGTACAAATTTTACTCCAGTTTCACTTCCCAAACCTGCTTGACCTGAAAACTGCCTCTTCTCACTCAGTGGCAGCTCTATTCTTCCAGTTGAACAAATTAGAAACTTTGGAGCTATCTTGTATTATACTTATTTTTGCTCATGCTCCATGTCCAATCAGGAAATCCTTTTGCATCTACTTTTAAAATATATCCATCTTTAGTGTCCAGAAAGTAATCTCTAAATACCATTCCTTATTAATAGAACCAGAGCTCCTTAGAGACATGGCTGATTGAAGGTCTGGAGCAGAAATTCTGCTATATTGTTAAACCAGAGTGCAAGGAAGCTGTCAAAGACCATTAAAGACTTACGAGCCAACTTAAAGGCATAGCTATTGAGAACACTTACAGTAATTTCTCATCAATAAGAATTATATACACAGTGGACTCAAACCTACCAAATACGTTTATATTACCAGTTTATTATGGTACCTCGAAGAAGCACACACACACGGTAACACACCTTGGCCAGTCATCTGTAGAGGATGCTAGCAAACCAACTCATTATTTTGAAAACTGGTAAAAATAAGAATGTGAGATCAAGTTTTATTTTCCTGTACCTCAAAATCATCAAATAGTTAATTGGGGAAATTTTCTTCTCATGCAAGTTTTTTGTACTGCCTCATAACCTCTTGCTTTACTTTCTATTCTGGCCATTACTTAGGACTGTTTCAGGTAGCTGTGACCTAAAAACGCATTGACTCAGCTGTACCACTAGTCTCTTTCTGTTTGCTCTGGGGATACTCAGTCACTTCAGTGTGGAACATTTGCTGAAATCTTCCTGGCACTCAGTACATACACAACATAGAAGAAAAAAAGTTAATATCCCATAAATTGGCCACTGGCTAATGGAGGACCAGAGCCAGAGGATAAATTTGCCTCTTCTGTCCTTGAAAAGAAATGTGTGAAGTACATTCTACACAGGTACTCAGGAAATCCAGTAAGATTGTATCTCAGCTGCCCACAATGGTGGCCAACTCAATAGCATGCCATTCTGTTGGCTTTCTCTCCTTCCCTCTTTCGTTCTTCCTAATCTTGTTTCCTGGAATCACTTTTTATAATAAATTATCACCATCCAAGTCTTTGTCTCAGGCTCTACTTTCTGGAGTAAATGAGGAAAAAATAAAAATATTCCAGCTAATAATCGAAGAAAAAATGTTAGAAGAAGAAAATCCGCATTTTAAAAATATCTAACGAAATACTGGGTCAAGGCAGTGACCAGAAATGGTCATTACCATTCCTAAAAGAGATAATCAAACATATGACTGCTGATAGGTGTTCATAAAAACCATCTATGAAGAATTCTGGTCAAGTCTCTAGATATTTAACAGCCAAACAACACGAACTAAAATTAGAGGAACATGATTTAATGACACTATAATAATGTAATCAGAAGAAATCCACGATATAGGAAATTTCATAGGACAAATAGCCCAGTTTCTTTATAAAATAAATTGCAAGAAAAAAACTAAAAAGATATTTGTAGATTTTTGAAGATTTAAGAGACTTATAAATCAATTATAATTTAGTTATTAATTCAATCTAATTAAAAAGTTAGTACAGTATAAGGCAATAAAGGAAATTTGAACACTGATTTAATACTTGATGATGTTAAGTATTTAATCTTACTTGAAAAATGTGATAGTCTATTTTTGTTTTAAAAATGTTCCTTATCTTTTAAGATTACATACTGAAATATTTATGAATAAAATGATTTGCTGTCCGGAACTTGCTTCAAAATAATCTTGTAAAGCAAGGAGTGGGAAGTCGTAGATTTAAAAAAAGAATTGGTCATAAGTAAATCATTATTGAAGTTGGAAGGTGGGTGCATGTGGGTTTATTATTCTATTCTTTGTACTTTTGTATAAGTTTGAAATGTCCCATTATAAAATGTATCCAGAATTTAATCATCTACTGACACTACTTTCACTATCACTAGCCCAGGTGGAGCTACAATTATCTCTCACCTGAATTTTGCAATTGGTCACACTGATTTCATTCTTGCCCACTTCTATAGCCTATTCTCAGCACAGCTGCCAGAGTAACTATTTAAATTTAAATCGTATCAAGTCACTGAAGGCAGAATATGGTGGCAGCAGGGAGAAGCATTAGAAGTTTATTATAATAATGAAAGCTTGAGATCATCATGGCTTGGACCAGACAGGTTGTTAATGGCAAAGATGGTGAGATGTGAATCATATTCTGATATATTTTGAAGCAGAATCAATAGAATTTATTGATGGATTATAAGTGGAGTGGGAAAGAAATAGAGGAATCCAGAGTAATTTCAAGGTTTTGACGTAAGAAATTGTGAGAACAGAATTTATGTTTATTGTGATGAGAACTACTGGCAAAGTGTGTTTGATAGAGAAAGGTGCAATTTAAGAATTATGTTTGCATCATGTTAAATTCAGTTGTCTATTAGACAACCGAGTGAGATGTCAAATAAAAGTTGGATACACATGTGTCTGGACTTTGGGGAAGAGATCCAAACTGGATTTGTCCATCTGTGGACACGTTTTTTAAAAGTGGGGCTAGATGAGTAAATGGAGATATAGGAGAAATGTGATGCAGGATGGAACCCTGGAACACTTAAGAATTCAGGGAGATAAAAATATTAGTAAAACAACAAAGGAAATGAGTGAAGTTAGAGGAGTACTCAGGGAGGGGTGTTCCAGAAGGCAAAAGAAGAATATGTTTCATGAGGGAATCTTTCTTTAATAGAAACAGAAACACAACTCATATGTGGGAAATGACCTTCCAAGTGCCACTTGTGATAGGCACCCATACACGGCTAGGAATTTAACCTAAGGAAACAACTAGCAGGTTTGAATGCTGTGTGGATTTGTTCATTTATGTCACAAAAACATAAGGAAGAAAAACCCATTACTTGTCAACTAAAAAAAAAAGAAAAAGAAAAAGGAAATGTTTCATGAAGAAAGAGTATATAGCACTGTCAATAGCTTAAGTTAATTAAAGGCTGAGAAATACGCACTGGATTTTGCAATGTGGTATTCAGTAGAGTCCTTGCCAAGAGCTGTGTCGGAGAAGTGGTGTGGAAGAAAGCATTATGAAATGGAGTCAAGAAAACATGCAGGAAGACGAAGTAAGTAAAAACTAGTATTTCAATGAGTTTTGTTTTGAAAGAAAGCAGGGATATGGGACAGTACTTAAAAGGGATATGGGCCAAAGGAATATTTTTTAAAATTTTTACTTTTGAAGGGACATATTGCCACATTTTTGTTTGCTGATGGAAATAATCTAGGAGTGAGAGAAAATGTGATGATTAAAGAGCAATAGAATAATTTCAGTGGCAAGTCCTTGTGTCAATAAAAGGGAATGAGAGGAGGACACATCTAGAGAGCTTGTTCTCAGAGAGATGCAGAGATAATTAATCAAAAGGAACAGCTACAAAGCAGGATATGTGACCACAGATGCAGGTGGTTTATCTGAGACAATGTGCATATGAATCAAACACAGAAACATAACAGGATTGCTGGGCAGCACTGAAGCCACAGGAGATTAATAGTCCTGAAGTGACAGTGAGACCAGTCATCATGGTTGCATGTTTTTTTCCAAACATGTTTGGTTGTGCTTGTGCTGGCATGTAATAAGCGGGGAATTTGATTTAAACTGGGTTAAGATTTTGCCTGGTAAGTAAAACAAACGCCTATTTCAACTTCTAGAACATGGAAATGACTGTTGAACCAATGCCTCAGCTTTTCAGAAGGATAATTTTCCTCTGACATTCAATACAGTCATGCCCTACATAACAATGCTTAGATCAACAATGGCCTGCATATGTGATGGTGGTCCCATAAGATTATAATACAGCTGAAAAATTCCTATCATCTAGTGATGACACAGCCATTGTAATGTCATACAACATTACATTAGTTTTTCTATGTTTAGAACATATACATTAGCTTTTCTATGTTTAGACACACAAACACCATTGTGTTACAATTGTTTGCAGTATTCAGTACAGTAACATGCTGTACGGGTTTATAGCCTAAGAACAACAGGCTATACCACATAGCCTAGGTGCATAGTAACATATAGGTTGATGTAAGTGTACCCTGGAATGCTCCAACAATGATGAAATGGCCTAATAATGCATTTCTCAGAATTAATCTCCATCATTAAGCAACTCGTGACTATTTATTTTCTATTCCTAGCACAAAATGAGCATTCTATAAATGTTTGTTTAATAAATTACAAAGTCCCTATATTGTCACTGGTTAGAAGTATTCATTATAGCAAGGTCAAGATCAATATTGGACTACCTATTTTAGTTAGTAAATCTTAAGCATTAGTCTTCTCAGGAAAAATTAGACAAAGTATTATGTAGTTTAAAAGTGCATTTCATTTGATATTTTAATCAACACCAGTGGTATATTCTTTACATCTGTTGCAATATATTTAATTAACAAGCAATCTTAGAAAAATGAATTTCAATTAAGAGAGAATCTAAAGGTTAGCTGTTTCAGCTACATCTGAGTATTTTTTTAGGATTAGTCCCAGCTTTACTCACATTAGATATCTAATAGAATAATTCATATCATATGTAATTTATTTGGAGTACCAGGCAAAAATAACCCATTATAGCTGGACACTTTCAAAATAGTAATTATCCTGTTTGACAAGAATGATATTTTATTGTTATATGCAAATTTAAAATTAATATAGTGTTCTCTAAGTTAATAAACAGTGGTTGTCATGACAGTTCTGCAAAATCTTAATGATATTAATATTTTACCATTAAAATCAATAAAAGACACAGATGCCCAATACTTCTTCTATTCAACATTTTTAACATTCTACCTAATGCAATAAATCAGAAAGTTTAAATAAGAGGCTTATATTTGAAGAATAAACAAAACTATCATTATTTGATGATATGATCACTGACATAAAAGAACTATCTAAGAGGATCACTCATCAAACTATTAGAATTAACAATTAGAATTAATCCATTCAGGTAGACAGATGAAATATCAGTCTTTAAAAATCTGTAGCTTGCCTTTATGCAAGCAACCATAAGAAATGGAAAAAGAATAAAAGGTTCTATTTATTTAAAAAAAAATCAACAACAACAAAACTATAGCATGACTGGGAATAAACCTGACCAGGCCTGACTCAGAAAAATATGTTAACTGAAGAACATATATGACATATAAGTTCAGAGATACATTATATTTGTTTATAAGAAGACTCAGTATGCAATTTCTCCCTAAGATTAATACGTGAATATAGTGTAATTCTCACTTTCAATATAATTTTTTCAGTAACTTAACAAGCTGATTCTAAAATTGCATGAAAGAGTACATGAGAAAGAGTAGCAAAGATAATTTGATAAAAATGAAAAAGAGTTTGAACTGCTAGTTACCAAAACAGTATTACTTTTTTAATACAGGGTTACACAGAAATACAAAAACTACAGTAATAATAGTATATCTACTATTAATAGAACAATAATAATTAATAGTAAAATGCCCAGGAATGATTCTATGCACATAAGGAAATTTACATTATGATAAAAGTAGAATTTTAAATTAGTAATAAAAGGTGGACTATTCATCCAATGGTGTCAGGAGTATCTGATATTCATTTGGGAAAAAGAATAAAGTTACATTCATACCTCACACATGAAAATACATCTCAGAAAATCTGAAGATCTAAACAACAATAACAATACAACTATAAAATAATTAGAGGAAAATATCAGAGGTACATTTGTTTTGAAGATATGGATAGCCTTCTTTAGCAAGATGTCAAAATTGAAATTATAGGAGAAAGAATTTATATATCTGGCATCATCAAAATAAAAACTTCTTTAGGGCAGAGAAGTCATAAACAAAATTAAAGCTCAAGAGATGGATTAGAAAAATATTTGCATGAATATAACAAATGTCTTTGATATTCAAAATCTTTTAAAATTAGAGATTAGTAAGAAAAAGCAAATGTTGCAACAGAAAAAAATGTGCAAAAATATGAATAAGCAATTCAGAGAAGAAATACATATATCCAATAAACATATGAAAAGAAGATAAACTTAACTAGTACTAATAACTAGGAAAATGCAATTTCAACTGTGAGATATCATGAAAATAAAAAATTTAAAGCTTTATACTGAATGCTGGTAAGGGTGTAGGTTGTCTAGTATTCTACAAGCACTGTTAGGTGCAGCCACTTGAGAGAGCTATTTGACAGAATCAATAAAACAAATGCCTCTTCTTTATAATCTAGCAATTATATTACAATATGTACTGTAGAGAAATGCTCGATCATGTATACAAGGATGTACACAGCCACATTGTTTGTAAGAGGGAAAAAGTAGAAACAAACTAAATGTTCTTCACTAGAAAAATCAGTTAACTATGGGTACATCCATTCTCAAGGACAGTATGTGTAGTTCAAAAAAAATGGGAGAGATGTATAGGAAACAACATGTAGATATCTCCAACATCTATTATTGAATAAAACCAAACACATAGGAGAAGTTGTTCAGTGTTACTTAACATTTATTTAAAATACCTGCGTACACAAAACAACAAAATACTGTGATATATATTCTAAGTGAACACACATTTGAATGTAAATGTTTATCACAAGGTCTGAACAGGTAACACTGTTAAAATTAGTTATTATTTGTAAAACAATTTAAAGCCCATTGGATGTTTTAATTCTTTTTTCAGGTAATAAATATATTCTTCAATAAGGTCTTTCCAAAAGTGTCACAAATTATGTTCAAGTAGCCTCCGTTATAGGGTATTTAGATAGGTGAGTGATAGATTAACGACATAAAGCAATAGATATTCCTTGGAAGGTAAGAATAAGCCTCTGTATGTGATTTTCCTACTAATGTCCCTGTTCTATAGATAAATGAGTATCATAATATTTCTGAGTTTTAAAATGGCAATTTTGTTAAATTTTTTAAATTACTGAGAAAATACTTTAGAATCAATGTGGTTATGGATACAAGAAATATATGTGGGTGTTTAGGAAGCCAGGACACCATAACCTTATTCCAGATGGCCTAATAGTTTACACGCAAGACTATGCTTGAAATGCTACTTTTTATGCACGAGTAGTGAAACTAACAACAGAATAGCAGCTTGTGAACATTTTCATACTAGTCAAAACCTCAAATGTAAGGAAAAAATGATAAAATGTCCTTTATTTATGTAAAGTACATCAGGCATTCACACTTTAGAACTATTGCTTTTTAAAACGTGGTTCAAAACAGCTATAATGGATTACCAGAGAAAAGATGATGAAAATAGAGATTCAATTCAACAGGTGTTAATGCTGTGCATTTTTCAGCAGTACTGGTGTTTGCAGCAAGAAATAGAAATTAAATGGATACTTCTAGGTCTGAACAAGGCTGCACATCCTCTGGTTCTTTCATACTAGTACAACATTGTAAAGTCCATTAAAACTTTAGGAAATAGACGTTGCTAGTATTCAAATAATAACATTTAAGTAAGCAAAAATAATATAGATTTCATTAGGTACTTAAGAAGGTCATTTAAAATGTCACAATAGAAATTATACTTAAAAAATAAGAATATGTGACCTCGGGAAGCTAGGTGAGGTGGTGTGCACCTGTAGCCCCAGCTACTCCAGAGGCTGAAGCAGGAGGATCTCGAGCCCGCGTTCAAGCCTGTAGTGTGCTATGATCATACCTATATGCATTCTAGCCTGGACAACATAGTGAGACCCCCGTCTTGAAAAAAAATGGGAAAAAAATAAATTGTGACCTCAGGAAATAAGGAAGAGTTCTTAGGAGTATTATTGGAAGGATTTTAGAAAAGAAAAGTATGAGAAATAGCAGAATTTTTTTTTCTGGAAGGAAATAAAAGTTCTAACTCTGGGAACAAGGACATATAAGAAAGACTCAGTGATGAGAACCAAGGTTGAATTTTTCAGTAATTAAGGAAAATAAGTTGAAAAAGTGACCTCTAGTGGGCTCTTAGGTTCACTGATAAAGTAGGCTCTTTTCATGTTTGAATAAATATAAGTTTTTATTATAAATATAAA
This sequence comes from Hylobates moloch, assembly GCF_009828535.3. NCBI lineage: Eukaryota > Metazoa > Chordata > Mammalia > Primates > Hylobatidae > Hylobates > Hylobates moloch. The sequence goes on from NW_026652277.1 coordinate 52,451,417, forward strand.
TGGCTAAGGGCATAGAATCTGGATAACATATTTTAAAAACCCGCTTGGTAACATAATGCATTCATTTGGATTGCTTTCCAAATTTAAAAATCATTGCTTCAGAAGGATTTCACAAATTATCTTAATATGATCTAATATGTTTAAAGTAAGATAAACTGTAAAGACTACTTTTCACACATGGCATGATATTTATTCGTCAAAAAAGCATTTCCAATTGGCCTATGACAGATACAAATTAGATTCCTGAGAAATGAGTGATGGAATCTCATCAGCACATGCATTTCTGGGACTGATGTTTCATTTCTTTTGCCTCTTATATAGCTGGTCTATGGCACACCTCTCCAAGACTGACCAGACAGCACATGCTGGTTTCCCGAATTCTAAAATAAGATTAATCCTCTGCAGCAGTCCAGATCCTCTGCTGCTGAACAAGTGCCATAAACCAGCCCCAGTTGCTTCCTCACTTCAGGATCTTAAAGGAAATCTATTTACAAAGCTCATGTTGAAAATAAGATGTTGATTTATGGTAGTGTAACGAAATAGTAAAAATAGAGGAGATCTTCATTAAGATAAAGATGCAATTTCTCTTAAAAGGCATCATAAATTATGTATTTTTAAAAAAAGATAGTTGTCTTTTCCAAAGAGTAAAAAAAGATGGTATTTATTAAAGAAAAAGGGAAATATATTCACAAACTATGTTTTCATTTAAACATAAAAATCCCATGCAAGTTCTAAAGAGCATGTGGAAATATGCTGAAACATCCTGAACTATCATTTTATTCTCTTCCTAACATAGGAAAATTGTCATAAGGTTAGGGAATTTTTTAGAAGCTGAACTTTATAGATCTTCCCCCACTAAATATTGTCATTTTATAGTATTAGTGAGGTTTCAGTAACTGCTGAAAACTTCTGCTAGTTTAGCTCCATTCTTATTTAGAGAAATATGACTATAAAATGGGGTGTGTAAGCTTAGTATTACTTTGATTTACTTTTCATACATACTTCAAACTTCATTCAGACAGAGATTGAATCAAACAAGGATTAAAATTTACCCTATTCTCCATGATTTTTTTTACTTCACTCTGTTGTAAGATAGAAACTACAAAACCATTTTTTGTCATTATTAATAGCTACTTAGATTTTGATTATTCTAGGTCCTTTAGAAAAGAAGATATCTGAACGATTATTTTAAGGGATTAGCTGGTTATTTTCCAAAGTCATATAGATATATGAAAATATTTTACATGGAATCATTTTTAGGGCTTTCATAGGATAATATGCCTTTATTCTTTTAGAATACAGATTCCTTAGTGACCATTTGACGACTTGTCTCACTAGTGGATACAACCCCTCAGAATGCATCTTGCATCCTTTAGTAGCCAGCTTATCAGGACCTCCCATGCTGCGCACTCCAAGCATGAGTGAGCAAACAGGTCTGGCTGCATGCCCTAAAGGCCAGCATTCCTGGGCTCCACGAGACCACCAGGGAAGGCAGCTCCTGAGTGCTGAGATTCCAAACGAGTCTGGGGGAATGGGTTTTTACTCAAGATGTTCGGGTAAAATAAGGACTCTATTCCGAGGAGCGGAGGAGTCCATGGTTCACATCCCAAGTTTATTTGTCTTAGTTAATTTTCCACCTAACGTTTTCATGAAAATGAACAAGCTGTATCCCAGGACATCTCCTTTCATAGTTTCCCAACAACATCTTCTTTACTGCACAGAAAGAACACAGGAAACACCTCTCTTTTTATTCACAAAAGAAACAAAAGGGTTTATAGCCCTAAAGTTTAGAAACCGCAAGGCAATGGAAAATTCACAAAGATCTACAGAGGAGGATTATGAAAATAACATATTTAATATATCTAGTGCCTATCAGCCTATCATGTGACTTGGACTTCATATTTTATTTCTAGTCTTTACCACAACAATATATAGTTGTCAATATTCCAGTTTACAGGGAAGAAAACTGAGATTCAGATAAGTAATGTGACTTGTCAACAGCACTCATTCCAACAGAGCACGACCACTGAATGGTACAGGGAGTGCCACGGTCTTTCTGACTCCACTGTACCTGTTTTTGCCCTACTTCCCAAGACAGTCTAGAGGGGAAAAGAAGGGCAGTGGTCACTCCTTAAGCCATCAGGACTCTCAATATCTGAATAATCATTTTTATTAGCTGCCTAACCAAAAATTCTGAACTCCGACTTAATGAGTTCTGTCTCACCAATGTATTATACTAAAAAGAAAACAAAACAAACAAAACAAAAACTGCCACTTCTGACTTTTCCCAGTCTACCTAGAAGTCAAACACATCCACTCAAATATGCAAAGATATTAAAGATATCAAATATAATTCCCAAATGAAGACTCTGCCTTTAATGTAGATATAGAAAGCTTTCAGGTGGCTTGTGTAGGTTGTCAATTAATATACTTTTAGAATGCAGCAAAAAGAAGACAAAGAATTGTTATGCTTTGGGATATTGAAAAAGAAACAAAAGGCTTTGAATCTCTGAGGCATTTTTTTGACTTTAGAACACTAGAATATCCTCGGCTGCTTGCCAAATAAATGTTTGGTTGAATATAAATAAGCTTATTATCATGCATGTTTATAAGTGCATACAATACAATTGAGGGTTAATAAAACATTTTATACCTAAGCAGACTGATATTTTATCAGGAAAAAAAGCATTTTAGTATGCCTATGTTTCTTAGACATTTTTCATCTTAACACTTTCCAAATTCTGAGTACCAGCAGCATTTCCAAAGTACTTCATTACACTACAGCTTCTTACTATTATGAGCCACAGAAAATACATGAAATTTAACATGTATAACTTCAGAAATCTCTTCTCATTTACCATGGCAAAGATCCTTTAAGTTTCTAAATTCACCTTCCCTGAAATGTGTATCAAATGAATGTGCATATGAGTAATAAAATGAAAAAAAAAATAATAAAGTCAGAACAAAGTTACCTTTTAAAGTATCCATCTCCACTTAGAATGCCTTCTTTAACTGAAATGGAATATTTTAATTACAGGTTATGCTATGGTTTGAATGTTCCCTTCAAAACTCATGTTGAGACTCAATCTTCAATGTGGCAGTACTGAGAGGCGCTGACTGGCTCATGAGGGTTCTGCCTTCATGAATTGATTTATCTATTCATGGATTAATGGATTAGTGAGTTATCATGATAGTGAAGCTGGTGGCTTATAAGAAAAGAAAGAGAGACCTGAGCAAGGACATCAACATGCTCAGTCCCCTCACCATGTGACGCCCCACCAAAGAGTCTCCACCAGCAATTAGGCTCTCACCAGATGTGCCTCATCTACCTCGGACTTCCCGGCCTCCACAACTGTAAGAAATAAGTTCCTTTTCTTTACCTATTACCTAGTTTCAGGTACTGTGGTATAAGCAACAGTAAAGATACCAACACAGATTACTAGGTAGGGCATCATCTCATCATTATGCTTGTTATTTGGTACTGCTAACAATACAATTTAAGGAAATAATGCTATCTTAAAGAGAATAATAATGGTAATCAGTTGACATATGTATCTGTTCAAGGAACAGATATATTAAATTATGTTGAAATTTAAGACATAGGTCAATCTAAGACGTTTTTCAAACTTATAGAAATTGTTTCTTTAATGACATGTGTGATTACTTTCAATTGGCTCTTGTCACATCCAACTGTTGTTTCAAATTATATATATATTAAATATATATATAAATAAATATATATTTAAAAGAGGTACTGCATATTTTATATATATATATATATATAATATATATATAAATTGCTGAAGCTACCTACCTGAGTAATTTGAAGACAATATATAAAAGGCTGGTGCCACGGATAATGAAAGTGATGTGAGGCAGCTATACAAGATGATAGGAGAAAGAGTATTTCACATTATAAACAGAAACTTTTACTTCTGAAACTAGTTGAATCTGATGACCATATAATTTGTATAGAAAATGCAGTTGAGAGAAGCAGTTAAATATTCTAACAAGGCGGGTAGTTTCCAGCTTCACATTTTGGACTTTATTCCAAACTTTATTTTTCCAAACTTTATTCAGAATAAATGTAAACTGAAAAATTAACCTTTTTTTCTCTTTTTCGTTTTCAATTTTTTGTGTGTGGTGATGGGATAGAAGGATAAAGTAAGAAAAGTTACTAGAAATATTATAATTAGCCTCCCTGTGTGCCTTATCTCTGGACAAAGCCTCAAACAGAAGTTTGATATCAATTTTTTCTAAGTACTCTATTTTATTAATGATCATGTATTATAATATGCAGTTTCTCACAACTAATTATTTAAAAGTTGAGTGCTGATAGCAAACTTCCTCTCAGCAGTATTTCAAGACACCTACTAATTTACCATACTTCCTTATTTTTATTAGACTTATTGACATTTTCACATTAAGTTCATTCTGTTTGAAAGGGAAGTCTTTTGGTGACACTTCTATCTTAATACTGTACAGAAGGAAATTGTATCCAACAATTGGAGCGAGAACAATTTGATAACTTAAGCTCCTTGTGTTACACCATCTGAAATAAAACCTTTTCAGAGGGCATGCACATCATATGGTTAACTAATTAAGGATTGTGACATTCTTGGGACATACCAAGGGCAACTAAAAGGGAAGTATCTTTAAACCCCGCTTTCCTTTCCTGGCCTATAGTAAGAAAGGCTCTTATAGAATTATCAGTAGTTAATGTCATCCTCTATGTTTGTTAAAGGTCAACAAGAGTAAATCAGTTAATAACAACTTCCTAAAAGTTTAGGACAGGAAACAATAAAGGATGTTATATCCAAATAAAAGTTGCAAGGATAACTTAGCTGGATAGAGTGTAATTGGTGAAGTTAAAATTAGCCAGGTCACCTTACTCTCATGGAAAAAAAAAAACTCTGGAAACCTGGCAACCAAATAAATAGATAGGAAGTTCCTTCCCATTAATAAACTTCTTTTAGTTCTATGCTGAAATGTTATTTCAAGGACATACACCAAATAATTCACCAATACTACCTTCTAAACCAAGTTTGGTCACTCACCTAACAATTAAAGAGACCTAAAACGTAATAAATATAAGTGTATATTATAACTACATAATCTAATTGTATTAGAATTGAAAATATTTTATAAATTACATAGTGTAACCCCATTGTTTTAGATTAGGAAACAGGTCCAGAGAAGTGACTTGCCAATGTTTGGTCAGCTATGTTTACATTGGCTGTTTACTGTACTACTGACATTCTGTGGGTGGTAAATATTTTTTAGATTTACCTGTAAGTGCGTTTAGCATTCTAGCTCAATGTTTTTGAGAAAGACTGTTCAACTTTATTGCTCAATATATATAGCAGCAGCATATACCTTTAAGTGATTGCTAAATATATAACTTTTAGCAGATAAACAGGAAAGACATGTTTTAAATAACAAAGCATAATTACACACTATCAAAAACCATTTAAAAACATTGCTTGTACTAACCATTGTGTGGTTTAAAACTTGAATTACAAGCAGATGATTCTGCCTCTCTTCCACTAGGTGGCAATATATCTTTTCCTTTAATAGTCTGTTCTTTCCCGGAGTCTGATTTTAAATATATCTCTAGTATTTTTATTTTGAATAGATATGATGAAAGTTAAGATTGAGGAAACCTTAAGGAAGACACCTAAGAAATTGGGATATATGAGGAGAATAGACAGGGTGGTTTTATAAAAACCTGGCATCAAAACTAAAATAATAGATTCTACTTCATATATGCTCATAATTAAAATTTACATTATATCTTACCAGATAACGTTAAACATTTGGTAGTTTGTTGATTTAATTGAAATTGGGTTTGCTATTCATTATTGGTAGCAAAAAGCACTGAAATAATTTCTAGTCCTGCTCCTTCTTAATCCTTTTATTTAAAACATCATCCTCAAGATCAGGTGATGGTATTTTAAAAGGCATTACTTATTTCCATAACCTGTTTTCAATCATGACTTTGGGGGAAAAACTACAAAATCACTTATTTTTGTATCGTTAAGCCTTTATTTTAGTGTATTTATGTCCATACTTAGAAATATGTTGTTTCTGAACTAATGAGACGAACATTATTTTCTTCAAAATAAGATAGGTTTCAGTAAACTATTTGACTAGTGTATTAGTTTCTCAGGGCTGCCATAACAAAATGGCTTAAACAACAGAAACTCATTTCCTCACAATTCTGGAGGCTAGAAGGCCAAGAACAAAGTGTTGACAGGTTTGGTTTCTTCTGAGGTCTCTTTCCTTGGCTTGCAAACGGTCACCTTCTTGCTGTATCCTCACATAGTCGCCCCTCTGTCTGTGTTATCTGTGTCCTAATCTACTCTTCTTATAAGGACATCAGCCCTATTGGATTAGGAATCAACCAATAACTTAATTTTAAAGGCCCTAAATCCAAATACAGTCACATTCCAAGGTACTGGGGGTTAAGACCTCAACATATGAAGTTGGGTGAGGGGAGGGGCATAATTCAGCTCATAATAACTAGCAAGTCTGCATACACAGCATACTCCACATTTATAACCGAGGTATTGTGATATAGAACCAAGAACGCTAGGTTGGAAGTTGTAATTCAAAAGCTGAGAAAAGTTCTTATAGATTATTTAATCCGCTGATTCTTGACCCTTGATGCACAAAGATTTTTTTGAGGCACTAGCAATGCCCTGACAAAATACCCAGATATTATGATGAATTAATTTGGACAGAGACCAGTCACTAGCATATTTTTAATACTTTATAAATGTTTCTAATAGGACCACGATGATTAATCATTGATTTAAAGAAATATTTCCCAGACGTGGTTAGAGAATCACCCAGAGGGTTTATTAAAATGCAAATCTCAGGCCAGGTGCAGTGTGGGTCTTTCCTGTAATTCCCAGAACTTCTGGAGGCCAAGACTGGAAGATTGCTTGAAACCAGGAGTTCAAGACCAGCCTAGGTAACAAAGCAAGACCCCATCTCTGCAAATTTAAAATAAAATTATCCAGGCACAGTGACATGCACTTGTAGTCCCAGCTACTCGGGAGGCTGAGACAGAGGACTGCCTGAGCCCAGGAGTTGGAGGCTGCAGTGAGCTATGATCACACCACTGCCCTCTAGCCCAGGTGACAGAGTGAGACCCTATAAAAAAAAAATTCAGTATCCTAGCCACTGCTGCTCTCATTCTGAATCTCCAGAAATTAGAGCCAAGCCTATTTACCACTCTCCTTAGTAATTACTACAAATTCTGAAGTCTGAGACTCTCCAATCTCATCTAACCCTCTCATTTACAGATGAGAAGATTGGAATTTAGAGAAGTTAGTTCATTCAAGGTTACACAGCTAGAGAATGGTGGAGGCAGAATGAGAATAAATGTTCAATCTGACATCTAATCTAATTTCTTAGCAGGATTCTCTGTGCTTATAAGCAACTGTGTGGACTTTAGACTTTATTTAGCAACTGTGTAGCTCTGGCCCCAGAATTAGAGAGCACCTACTCTTTCTTTCAGGCATGTGCTGACACATCTAGAAGGCAGGATCATCACAGCCATGTTTATATAAGGGTTGCATTCCAAGAGCCCTTACTGTGTTTGGAAATAATAAGCAACATCAGAACTGATGGGTGATTGTGAATACTGCATTATACCTGGTGCTCCTTTGGCCCCACCTCCTCAGACTCAGGCCTGAGTCCTAGGTGAATAGACACTGCAGTGGAAAGTTAAGTGACATGAAGTGAGTGGGAGAGTCTGTTTTCCTAGTACCAGAAGTTTCTGCAGCAAGAGTCAGGGGCATCTGAATCACTTGAGGCCTAGAGTCACTCACCATCAGAAAGTGGCAGCCTCCGTGCAGTCATCAGCTAGCAGAGAAGCAGCAGTAGTTGACTAGCAGGCTGGAGTTGAGAGCAAAATGTTAGCTCAAGAGTTTTCAATTCTGCTGTTATTATTCATTTGAAAAACATAGCTTCAGACAGCTCTTGGGAGCTTGATGTCAGAGCCTGAACTGGTGAAGTTTGTGAACACATACATACAAATAAGTTGTGAAACAATTTTAGAAAATGAATGTGTAAAAATCCAAAAAATTCCCAACACTTTGGGAGGCTAAGGCAGGTGGATAACCTGAGGTCAGGAGTTCAAGAACAGCCTGGCCAACACGGCAAAACCCCGTCTCTACTAAAAATACAAAAAATTAGCCCAGCGTTTTGGCAGGTGCCTGTAATTCCAGCTACTTGGGAGGCTGAGGCAGGAGAATCGCTTGAACCCGGGAGGTGGAGGTTGCAGTGAGCTGAGATTGTGCCATTGCACTCCAGCCTGGGCAACAAGAGTGAACCTCCATCTCAAAAAAAAAAAAAAATCCAAAAAATAAAAAGCAAATTCCTCAGAGGGTGATGATAGATGCACACTCTAAATTTTCCATAAAGATTTAGCTTAAACGTTTTCTTAAATAGGTACTTGCTCATGCAATTACATTTTTCTTGTTCTTACTAATGACCCTAACTTGAGTGTGCAAGGAGTAAAATGTGAAAATCAATCTGAAACAAAGATAGAACATAAATGAAGTTTTTTAAAAAGTCAATTTACTCTCCATATTTCTGGAACATAGCTATTTTCTAGACTGATGTGCTCCTACATTTTAATTTAAGTCATCATAGGGCTAGTTCTAACCTCTCTTCAGTGTTTCAAAAGTGAGGATCAAGAACCACCTACTCTAAAATCATCTGGTGCTGGTTGCTGAAAATGCAAGATTCTAGGTCCCACATAAGACTCATCAAATCTCTGAGGGTGCCTATGGGAAACTGCATTTTTAACAGCTACCTTGGTGATTTAGAAAGGTCTCTCCCTGTGTGATCTATCTCTATAGTGTCCTATGGATCGTATTACTTTTTCTTTCCTTTGTGAGCTCTTATTATCTATGGGTTATAATAAAATTTTCTGAGGATGGAAGTATTGGGGGAAATTATCTTCTTTTTGAGTCTTTTCTTTATGGAGCCAATAACATGGTGAAGTCATTGCCAGAGGTCCCCTCTTTTTAGCACCCTTATCTGATTTTCTATTTGGCCATGCGCCTGGGTCTTCGAGCAGGCTGCTGTAAAGAGCCAGTATGACAGACACTCAGAAATTATACATTAAACTTTAAATTTCTTCTCCTGAAATGTATTCAAAGGAAAGCCCCCATCCCAGAGAAGAGAGTAACTTGTGAATATATATATATCTGAAATATATATATGAAAAATATATATATATAAAATTCCAAGTTTCTATTTCTGAGTCGTTATAAATAAATGTATTTTGAATATTTAAAGGATTTCAGAAATTCAAATGTGAGCTGCTGGCAATCATATAACTTGATGAGACTTGTTTTACCATGCTATTAGCTTTACTATGCTTGGAATTAGATTTTTGAGTGTTAGATTTCCTAAATATCTCCCTGGTTTTAAGTTTAGGCATGTTTGAAGGTTTAATAAGTACTTTCAGATGCAGCCTCAAAGTCAAATACCTCTGATTTGGAAGGAGTTTTAGGCATTATTACCCTGATGGAAAAGTACCTCTGCGTATCGATGCTTCATCTTTACTTAGACTGCTCCAAAATTAGAAATTAAGCTTTAAAAAGCAAACAGAGAAGAAAATACCTTCATGTAAATTCAGACTTTTTTTTTTTTTGCTGTTTATTCACACAGGTGGCAATTTTGGATACTACCTCTTTGTTGGAGGGAACAGAACTCAGGGAAATCTAAGAGAGCCTAAAGGTAAGAGACCATTGAAAATGGGAGGTTCTGAGATGGAATTTAGGGAGCAGATCAAATGTCCCTGAAAATATGCTTCATGGCATTCACCATTTATCCACCTAGCCCTGCTAAAGCAAATAGTTAAACTAGCACTGTCCACAGAAGCATTTTAATGAAACAGTCAATTTACTCCTCCCTGAAGGCTGACTTTTATCTTTCTAGGAAGGGCCTTGCAGGAATATTTCCTTTATTTTCTTTCCTCCACCTTCGCTTAGCCCTGACGCTGGACTTCTTAGCCTAAAGAAGAACTGAACACTATGGATACTAAAATTTTTCTAATTACATGATTTGCATCCATTTGGGGGCTGGGTGTCACTGTTTGGCCCTGTTTGTCTTTCTCAAAGACCCAGTGAAATTTTGCCAGAGTGTAAAACAGGACTTTATTCATTTGTTTGAGAGAGAAAAAAGTCATCAATTGCTTAAAAAAAAAAAAAAAGTTTCACACTCCACAAAAAAATAACAAAACACAGAAAAAGTTGCACAGGCAATAGTATAACACCAACACACCCACCCAGAGATGAATCCTCAGAGAAAAGTGCAATTACGGTATGCCTGTCCAGATTTTAACCCTAGAAGCAGGTGTGCACAAGAGATCTTAGTCAACGGTGGGACTGATTTATGGATTTCTACTCTGAAACCCACAGTAAGGCTCTTCTCCAAAGAAAATGCCAAAAAAAAAAAAAAACAGTATGAGAGGAATTTGGAATTGGTGGCTGGATATTTGTGGGAAAAGAAGTAAAGGGACAAAAAGTTAGATAAATTCATCCCATGATTATTTTTCTTCCCAATCTCTCTCTTCCTTTTCTTTACCCCCTCCCTCTTCTCTTCTTCCTTCCTTCCTTCCTTCCTTCCTTCCTTCCTTCCTTCCTCCCTCCCTTCCTTCCTTGTTTATTTTTTACCTAAAGAATTTATTCTCTAAATAATTTGGGAAAACAAGATATTGTATGCATTCTTCAAGTCTCCATGTTTTAGCATCATTAGAGTTCTTTATGATTTTTTAAGTTATGCATTATTTTTAAAGATCCATTTAAAAACAGGAAAAAGCTTGAGCTGGAGTGAGGGATCCGTTTTGATCTGTAGAGGGAACATTGTCTTCATTAAGCACTGAGCACGGTGTAGCTTTCTAAGCAAGGTGCCATTTGTTACATAGTAACTAGGAAAAGGGATAAGCTTCTCTCCTGCATTGTAACCATACTTTCTACAGCATGGCAAATTATATCTAGAACTCCTCTTATAGCCTTTTTCATCCTTAGCATTAGGCTGACTTACAATTTTTAAGCACTAGGAACACACTGTATTTATAATTTAAGATTATTACAGCTAAGCCAACTAAAATATATATATATATAGTTTTATGTGGGGTGCATGTGTGTGTGGAGTGTGTGTGTGTTTGTATGTGTGTGTGTATGTGTGTGTGTGTGTATATATATATAACGAATGAACCTATAGGCTTACATGATATTATGTATCAAACATTTTTTCAGTGACTCTCCTGTAAGCTTGAGGCACAGAGTAAAATCCTGAGTAATTACATGAACAACCACAAAATCAAACCAGCGATTACTCCCACCTCTGGTTAAAAATGAGAAAACATCATTAAAGTAAGTCAAGATCACAAAAGACTTCTTATAGAGGTACGAGAGCATTTTGACTACCTGAGAAAGATAAGTTGAGGCTAAAAGCATATCTCTTTCACCAACATGGGAGTCAATCATATTCAATAGTATAAAAAGCTGCTACATGTAGAATTATACTTGCTTTTCAAGACACCGCTATGTGATAAGCCCACAGGTGGTATTATTCACATGCTCAAGTAAAGGAAACTAAGATAAATAAATGGAAAGGCCACAAAATTTGGAACCGGTCTCCTGACATAAGAGCCACTGTTTTTTCATTACATTATCACATTCTCATCTTTCTGTTTCAGAGTGGCAACCATATCAACTACACAATGCTGAAACATGATGGAGTGGGATTCTCAGTAGCCCTTGGGTAGGCTGTGAGAATTAAAGCAAGTCAACACATGAAAAGCACTTAGAATAACACCTGCCAGTTATGTGCCTGTGTGTGGATTAAAATGTACATATATGTTTGTATATATAAATATGTGTATCAGTTTGTAATATATACTTACATATTTGAACACATATGCACATGCCTGCACATATGCACAGATTTATATTCTAGCGCTCACACACAACTTGAAAAGAGATAAGTAAATAATAATCAGCATAACCCGGTTTTCTATTCAAGTAGAACACCTGTACCAGACCTCTAATCCTAAAGATTAAAATAAAAGAATTAAATTTTTTTCAGTTTCTTTATTCACTAGTCCTGGAGAATACAGGTTTCTAAAAAGTTCTAAGTTCCATATCTAAAGTGGGAAAAGCAGAGTTGCCTTAGGAATATGATCCATGAAGCAGAGGCAAAGAGCTCCACGGCTGCTGCCCAGCCAGGTTACAAAGCTAGAAGGCAATCATTCAGGCCCACCAGCCTAAGGCATATGTTTCTGCCTCGACATTCTGGGCCTTCTGTCAAATAAAATGCATTTGGAGGAGGAAAAGGGAGTGAGAAGGCCCACCTTCTCACCCCAATCCCAGTTTAGCTCTTGGGCAGGCTAAATTTTCTACACCCCTTTGAGGTCATATTTCACCTTCGGGAAAAAAATGAAATTTCCAAGCTGGGAGAAACTGTTCAGGAGGCAGCTGGGTGTGTGTGTGTGTGTGTGTTGTTGATGTTGGTATGGGTGGTATTGTGGTGTGGTGTGTGGGTGGTGTGAATGTGGTGGTGGTGTGTGTAGGTGTTTGTTGTGTGTGTGGGTATGTGTGGTGTGTGTGGTAGTATGTGGTGTGTGGTGTGTGGAGTGTGGTGTGTATATGTGGTGAGTGTGGGGTGTGTGGTGAGTGTGGGGTGTGTGCTGTGGTGTGGTATGTGTGGTGTGTGGTGAGTGTGTGTGTGTGTGGTGTGTGGTGTGTATGTGGTGGGGAGTGTGTGTGGTGTGTGGAGTGTGTGCGTGGTGTATGTGGTATGTGTGGTGTATGTGGTGGGGTTGGTGTGTGGTGTGGGGTGTGTGTGGTGGTGTGTGGTGTGTGGTCAGTGTGTGGTGTGTGGTGCGTGTATGTGGTATGTGGTGTGGTGTGTGTGGTGTGTGGAGTGTGTGTGTGTGCATTTGACGGCGAGAGGGCGTTGGCGCCTGCCCATCTCTTTCAATCCAAGGGTGCTGGGGTCATCCTAGTGCCCAGCTAATTGACAGCGCAGCAGTGCAGTCTCCCTCTGGACTGGTACCGCCACCTTAGTAGTCAGTTGCCTAGTGGATGGTGAAGAGTCACCAAAGGAACTTTTTTCCAGAAAGTTCCTTTGGTGACGAAAAGCTCCAGAAGCGCTTGAGAGACGGAAAAGTGTGAAGGTGAGGAGGAGCTGAGGGAAGCTACCATAGAATGAGCAGAATTGATTCCAGGACATGGGATTGGGCAAAGGGAGAAGAAAAGAGAAAATGTAACACCTCCCTGAGGATGCTCGTCGCACTCCAAGCCTCCGCGGCGCTCCGCGTCCTGGCTGCATCTCCCTTCTCGTCCCAGCGCTTGAGTGGCGCACGCTCTCCTGCACCTGAGCAGGCTGCACCGCCCTAGAAGGGGGGAGGAAAGTCCGGGCCGACTGGCGACGGAGAGAGACGGCAAGCGCCGGACCGCGCGGAGAGGCTGCCTCGGAGATCCTGCCCTCGAAATGGGAGCGGAGGAGGAGAACTGCATTTCCTAGCCCTTTTCTGAGTGTGACTGACCCTGGGTGTTCAAGGTTTCCCCGTTCAGGGTCATGTTCCCTGGGCAGGGCGCCTAAGAAAACAAACTTAAAGAACAGGCAGCGCGGGCCAGGGGCTGGGAGCCCGGCAGTGAGGACCCCAGGAGAGAGACCCCCTTCTCCTACACCGCGCACCCGTGCTTACAACTAGCCCGCGCACGACTGCGGCTGCAATACGCGGGGCTTTGGGCGTCGCACGGCCGCAGAGCTTATGAGTGGGCCTCTGGGACCTTGAGAACTTTCCCGAAGAGCGTCCGGTTTCCATTTTGGCTCACCAAGGCCTGGAAAGAGAGATGTGTGCGTCCCTTCCCGGGCCTTCCGGTTTCCACATGCCTGTGGGTGTAAGCTGTACCCTGCAAGCACATCCTGGGAAGTACAGGTGGCCCCCACTCACAAAGGCCTCGGAGAAGTAGAGAGGCAAATGAGGCCAGGGACTCGGAATCTTCTGGGCAGACACGCCTGGAGTTCCCTAGCCCCAAGCGCAGGGTCAATCCTGGACATTCTTCCACTGATTGGGATGCAACAAATGCTGGTGCAGCAACCGCTTGGCTTTCAATTTCCCGTCTTTAGGACCTACGGTTCCGGCACTGGAAGCCTGGCCACCTGCCTGGATGTCGTGGGACCAACTTGGCTTGATGTTTGCATGACCCTGTGACCTCATTTCCTCCTCAGCTGTGAGTGACCTCAATTACTTTGGCAGACGGATGAAGTTATAAAATCCTAGAAACTCCCCTCTGAGAAGGTTCAGACACAGGAGAAGGTTATGATATACCTCTGAAAGCTTGAAAATGCAGCATTAAAATAAAACATTTCTGAGTTTGCCTTGGCTGAAGGCAAAAGTAGCTTTGGGCACCTTTCCTCTACTACTTCCCGCCAAAATAGTCTTGTGGACAGATTGAACAGCATAGCTACCCAGCCCGAAACTGTCTGCCACTAACACACCTACCTGGATCGCCTGGGCAGTAGCTCAGCCAAGGCTCGGCTTTCTTCCTGATCCTATGATTAAGTTAATGACCGTACAAAAGAAAACACAGGGGAGGCTCACCAAGTGTCTACTCGTGGCAAAGCGTCTATACGTACTCTTTAGAAAATATGATTCTAGCCTATAACGAAGCCAATATCAAAAAGCAATATTTACCTTTTTCTAGACCTCACTTCATCCCTGTCTGAATCCTCAGTGGAAAGTAAAGCTGCTTTCTGGAAAAGGAGATTCCAGAAGGATCAGATAGAAAGGAAAAGGGCATTCAAGATTTTTTTTGTTTGAAAGGCCTAGGATAAGCTGTGTTTGTTTGCTTGCTTGCTTGTTTTTGAGAAATTTTTGCTCCAGAGATCTAGTGTCCCAGACATGGACAATTGAGTCGGCCTATCAGGCATTGTGATTTAAGGATCTGTGGATTCAATTTGCCTCCAAATTTGACTTCAATTTGCTTCCTCACTT
Source organism: Hylobates moloch (assembly GCF_009828535.3). Lineage (NCBI taxonomy): Eukaryota > Metazoa > Chordata > Mammalia > Primates > Hylobatidae > Hylobates > Hylobates moloch. The sequence goes on from NW_026652277.1 coordinate 52,466,448, forward strand.
CTTGTCATCAAATTTCCTTCACAATCTTGACCTTTCTCTAGAAAGACCTCTTTGTGTTCAATTGGAGCCTTTTTAACTCATCAGGGAAAAAAAAAATATTTCCCAGTGCTAGAAGTACTTTAAAAAATAGTAGAACCTGCTTTGCTTATTTTACAGATGAGAAAACCAAGCTGCAAGTAAATCAAATTATGTCAACAAAGATGCAGGGTCACACTAGTTGTGAATAGCAGAGGTAGAATTAGAATTTTAGACAGTTTGCTGGGGTTTAGTGTTTCAGATCATCCAAATGTTGCCTAGGAAAACTGAGAGCAGGCCTCAAAGAAATGTAGCAAAAATATATATATATTTGGATGATCTTAAAGAACCACACCTGCTTTTTTAGCAATCTAGGTCACATTCCCAACAGGTACATCATTTTACTCTATACCTACTTTTAACCTGCTCCCTGCCCTAATCATAACTTGCTTTGTAGAGGTCCTAAAATAATGAAAGCTTTAATATCCTGTTAGGGAAAACCATTGCAAAGCCTGTAATGAGACCTTGTATACACTTCCCATGTCAGACCTTTTCACAAGTATCCACCTTCATATATAGGGGGAGAGTCTTCAGGATGTGAAGAAAGGAGAAAAAAAATGAGACAACTCCTGTGATAGCTAAACCAGTGTAGTGCCTGTTTCCAGAGTGACTATGAAGATGCCTATGATTAAGTGCATGCTATCCTAAGGCCTGAAGAATTATTGTTCATTTGGTTTTATGTCTAATGGTTACTGGTCGTATCACATACACCTAGACTTTCTACACTCAATATTTAATTAGTTATCAGTATGTAAAGAGTACAGAAGTACTTTTCATAAAGGGAAGAGTAGAAAGAGGAGGGCAATCGTCAGGTTTTTCTGCATTGTGATGTTTCAGGACACGTTTTTTGCAGAGGCTATGCAGTTGTCCATGCCTTTAGAAGGAAAGATGGGCCTTGCAATACATAGACCATGATCAAACCACGGTCATTTCACCTTGGTTTTTAGGGAAACTCCCCCACAGGATCTCTAAATAGATTATGACAGAATGCCATTGTAATGACATTAGAGTACAAGATATCCTTCTATGTAGCCATCACTAGTAGAACCTAAAGTGGGCTTTTCATCTGGTCTCACAGATCCCAGCCTGAACATTGTTTGTCTCAGGGCATTTGTGAAGATGCTAATTATCCTGCTGCTGAAAAGAATGCTGGTGTCCCAGTGACAGGTTAGCTGCATGGCAGGCATCTTTGTCTAAATGATTTGTCTTTGATCAAGATGCGCAACACTTTCCAGCTAAATATTTTCGAAGTGATAATAAAAATTTATCTTCTTTTAGGCTCAAAATTGGCTTAGAGTAAATAAATGCAAATGGTGCCAGGTTTATCATTCTCTCTTATGCTGTTTCTTCCCTTCTTTTCAGGAACTCAGTGAAAATACGTGACATGTACTCAAAGTATAGTCCTTAACTACAACAATAAAATTTAAAAACTTTCCAAATATTTGCTTTGAAGAAAATAGTCATTTATTGTGAAAGCATCCAACATACTCGGATAAACTATAAAGTTTAATAAATATTTCCAGGGATAAAAGAAACACATAACTATTCAGACTCCATTTCACTGGCACAAAATTACACTTTGTATTAAAAGAAAATACATATTTACATAATTGATGACATTCTTCATTGAAGTCCATAATCATTTCATTATACATGCACTTCCCCCTGGAAACTCAAATTGAATGGCGACCCCTTTTTATTCATTTTGTTTGTTTTTGTAAGAACACAAACTGTCATCAAGAAATGCAGAAAGCATCTCACCCTCCTCCTTTACTTTATATCTAAAATAAATTTTGTCCTTACATATAATTATTACATCTAAATCGTAAGTGCTTAATAATTTAAGTAGAAACGTATGACAAATGCATCAATATGTTGCAATATATGACATTTTAAAAAATGTACCTTTGTTTTGGGGAAAGTGAAAATGCGTGCATTCAAAAGAAAACCCCCTCAAACAACCCACCCAATCAAAACGCCACCATCCTGGCTCTTGTGTGTGAGTGTGTGTGTGTGTGTGTGTGTGTCCCGGGTAAATATTTGAATGAGGTTCCTGGGAGGAGAGGAGGTGTGTGTGCGTTGTGGGGGGTGAATGTATCTGTCTTTGTGCCGTGTTTCGGGGTGCAAGGAAGCGGTGGATGTTCTGGCGTGTTTATTCCTGCAGGTGGCTTGACTGTGCGTGCGCGCGCGCGTGGAAAGCTGGGGTCCTTTCCGAGTCAATTATGCGAGGTCATGTGCCTGGAGAGGTGGTGGCGCTCCCTGAAGGACTCATTGCAGATGGGGCACTTGAGTTTCTCCTCTCGCCGCCGCTTCACCAAGGGCTCCATCGCATACTCCTTTTTGTGGTGCGACCTCATGTGGTACACCAGGTCGGAGGTCATGCGGAAGGAGGCATTGCACTTGGCGCACCAGTTCTGCGCGGGCAGACACAGCGAGGTGAAGGAGGGCGGCAGCAGCGTGAGCGCCGAGGGCAGCTGCAGCTGCAAGGGCCCCGCGGCCGCTGCCGCAGCCGCCGCTGCAGCGGCAGCGGAGCTCTTGGGCCAGAAGGCTGTGGCGTACAGGAAGGGGCTCTGCTTAGGCAGGCCGCCGCCGCCGCTCGGCAGGGACCCGCAACCTCCGTTCAGGTCCGCGGCCCCCTGGAGCTTCACCGCTAGAGGGTCCGCGGCGGCGGGATAGAGTCTGGTGGGGCCCACGCCGTCGGCGGGGTGGCATGGCTCGAGCGCGCCCAGCTTCTGGCCCAGCACCAGCGGGGACAGCTGCGAGAAGGAGCGTGCTGGCTGCGAGAAGGCGCTTTTGCGCTCGTCCGACGCGGCGCCCTGGCCCCCGCCCGCGCCGCCTGCGGCCCCGGCGCCCGTTCCGCCCCCACCGCCGGTGCTGCCCGCGCTGCCCAGCTGCGGCACCGAAGTGAAGGCGCTGCCCCTCGCAGGACTGCCGCCCTCGAGCCGGCTGGGCAGCGGGCCCCCGGGCCGCGGGGCCAGCAGCTTCTCGGCGCCCACCGGCGACGCGGCCGCGGGCGTGGAGGAGCCGCCGCCGCCGCCGCCGCCGCCGCCGCCAGCGTCCTGGTCCTCGGAGGCAACGCCCGCGCCGTCGGCGGTCCCCTCCTCCTGCAGGCTGGCCGCGCGGGCAGCCTTCTTCACCTCCACGAAGGCGCTGCGCTTCGCCTCGCCCGTCTCGGGACTTGGCGGCGCGAAGAGGCGGCCGTTCTCTTCCAGGCCGAAGTAGCTGCCCGAGGCTCGGTACTGCTGCGGTGTGCACACCAGATCCTCCTTGGAGGCCGGGAGGGGCCGCTCTGCGAAGCGGCCCCGGCCCCCTACCAGACCCGCGCCACCGCCGCCCTCCGCCGCCTCCTCCGGGAATTTCCTCTTTCCTTTGCCGCCGCCCGTGGCGATGCCGTCGGGACTCAGCTCCGCCTCCTGGTGGCCGCCGCCGCCGCCGCTGCCGCTACCGCTGCTGAGGCTCTGGGCTGGGGAGCAGCTGCTGCCTCCCCGGGAGTTTTCCAGCTCCCTGGCCAGGTTGTGGAAGTCTGTGGATGGCTTCGCGCTGCTGCCGCCGGCGGCAGCGGGTGGGTTGCTGCTTTCGGGGGAGGGGGATGGGTAGTGGTGGAGGGGTCCGGCTTTGCAAAACTTGGGACCCGGGCCTAAAGGTGCCTCCTGCTGCTGCTGCTGGTCTTTGCCACCGCCACCGCCGCCGCCGGCCCCGTGGTCCTTGGTGCCCACGCCGCCGCCTTGCTCGTCTTGGGGACTTATATCAGCGCTGTGAAGTCTCTTGGGGCAGCGGAAACGCAGATGCGCCACATAGGGAAACTCAAACTGGAAACGTTGGCTGCATTCCAGGCATGTGTAAGGGGACGACCCTGCTTAGTGAGCAAACACCACACACACACGCGCACACACACACACACACACACACACCACATGATTACTCAGCATCGCCCTCAAGCCAGTTTGCCACCATCCCCTTGACAAATCCACCTTCATTTCTCAGGGCCTGAGTGCCTGAGAAAAGAATGACCAACCTGATTTAACTTTCCCTCCTGATTTGGGAGGAATACAGCAAACAAGCAAGTTTCCTCGCTTTATCCTCACCTATCTGTTTAACTTCATTCCAGACTATATCTCAGAATCTTCCTGTGAGACACCCAAAGGGAAGAAAGGCGCGCCAACGCGCCGGGTGAGCCCCTGCCGCTCCCTGCGTCTCTCCCCCGCTAGTTAAGGGCCCACACGCCGGTCGCGAGCCAACCTACCATTCATTTTGTTGTGGGATCTAGAGGGACAGAGCAAGAGTAACTCAGTCAGTTCTTTCCCGTACCAAACTAGTAACTCCTCGTCTTTGGCAATCCTGCGGAGAGAGCGGTAGAACAGCTGTCCGTTTTTTATGTAAGCTTCAAGGTTCTGCTCTTCCTTATCTCTGGCCGATTGGACCAACCGCAGCCACATGAGACCTTCTGAGGAACCATTTGCTGCTGAGGTGTCTACCTGCGGTTTGAAATAAATGAAAGAAGACAAGAAGGAGAGGGGGAGAGGGACCCTCATGAGGGAATGAAATCAGAAGAATCAAGACCACTTCTTCTATGTTAGTCTTTTCCAAAAATTATCTGAGACCACGCTTCCAAAACTTTGGCCCAAGCTGGGACCTGTCCTCATGTTTGTAACCAGTAGGCAAGATAACCATTCTTTGAAACACTGCATCTATCATATAGATTATTTAAGTCACCATTTTTATATGTTGGTTGAATACTAAATGAGGAAATTTCTTCTTATAATTTAGTGCTAACCCCTTGAGAGTTGACTTCTAAGTTATTCCACATTACAAAGGTATGTAGAATTTTGTTTGTTTCAGAAATAAAGCAAGCTTAGATCTTAGAAATTATGCTATGGTAATCATGTTCCTAATCTTGGCTAGAACAATTAATAGCTTTTCTTTGTAAAGAAGAATAGGAAATGAGAGGCCTTTTATCTTCCAATTCAGACATATGGATTTGATGATGCTTTACTGTAAAACCATTAACATTTTTATTTAAATACAAACTCTGGGCACTAGCTAATATTACCAAAGAAACTAATATTTAGGGGATGAAGAAGCCTCCTCAGATGGAAGGCAGATGTACCCAATACTTGTCAAAGAACTTGCAGAAACTAGTTAGTATGCAAATAGCCTCCGCCCCAGTGAAATCTCCCAGAGTTTAGGAAGTCGTGTTCATCACCAGGATAATCCAGAACTGAAGCACTGATTTAGATATTTCTAACATTCCAAATCAGATTTTGTCATTTATTCCAAAAAATCAGTTGACAATAATTTGAGTTTAATTTTCCTTTTCTAATTTTTGATGTGTGAAATGGGATTGCTTGCATTATTGCATTTTTCCACAGGCAAAACCTATCTCCACTTGTCATTAGAATTATTTTTAGTCCATTTCCAACAGGACATTACCCTCATACACCTACACAGCTACAGTGGAGACTTACCCGAAAGATATACGGTACTGTTCTCTTGTCAGTAGACTTGAGAGCTATGAAAGCTATGCTGTCATATAGGGAAGTATGGCTCAGGACACAGGGACCAAATATAGCATTCTCAGGGATGTCGCAGGTGGTGTAAACGCTGGTAAAAATATCTGTCAGACATTGTTGGACAGCCTTGGCATCTCCATCCCAGATGCCTCGCTGGATGCCTGTATCCTCCATCACTGGAGATAGACACACAGCACAAGAAAGTGAGTTACATTACTGCTTTTACCGCAATTAACCCAGGCAGAACTGTCCAAATACTAGGTAGATTTTCCTTGCACATGCCTGATTTTTGCATAGCTCTTATTTCAAAATTAAAGCAGATAAACATGGCATATTTTAAAGATGAAAACTAAGGGATACTTGTTAAAATAATTAGAATAGTGGGAGATCTGGAGCTGACTGCTTGGGAGAAAGAAAAGAAAGGGCTAGGAAAGACTAGATAATTTTTGCATTACCTTGATGTTGAATTGGGTAGGTTTTGGAGGTGAAGTTCAAGGCAGAATTATATATATGTGTGTGTATATATATATATATATATATATATACACACACACACACACACACACACACACACACATATATATAATTTTTTTAACCAGCCTATAGACTTCCCTTACTGAAAGAAACTTCTAACCCTTGGGGGAAAGTGCCTCTCTGCCTATGTATTGAACTGGATGCCCGGGAGCTGATCTTTTTCTTTTCTTCCAAAGAGGGGAGCAGCGTTAGTGAGCAGGCGGAGACAGCGGAGCATGGCGAATGGATTTCAAGTGGAATGTCAGGGCCACTAATTCTGTGTCAGCTAACCTTTCTCTGCAGTCTACAAGAAGGGACGTATGTCTGCTCATTACCATAATCCAACACTGTTCCTCTGAGGCTTTAATTAAAAGCAGCAAGCAGAGGTAATTTTTTTTCTGGACATGCTTATTTATGGATGAGAGTGAATCCCGGTTACCTTGTTACACAAGGGGATGGATTGAGTCACATGTGGCTCATGAAGTGAGCAGGTACAGGACAGGCCTAAAGTGTCCCCAGTCTGAAATACTGTGTGTAATGACTGGTAAATTTTCACTCCCCCTACCCCATATGACCCTTTTTGGGCAAGAGGGGGCAGCCCTGCTTGAGCACTCCTCAGTGGGCTCTCCAGCTGTTTAATCCGCAGCTATTTAGAAAGTAATGCCCCAATGGAGGGTTCTCTATTAAGCTGTCATAAAGGGATATTTTCCTTCCTCTGGACACCCCATACAAGACTTATCATTTAAAAAAAAAGGTATTTAAATTTTTAAACTAGCTTTGAACTAGCTGCATTGCTTAGTATTTCAAACTAATCAAAAGATTCCTCCAAGTTTGTTGTTCCCTAATAATGTCACTGTTGGCAATTATTTATGTATGTTTTATATAATTAAGTAGCAGGAAAGAGTAGATCTAATTCTTTTCCTGCAAAGCTGTTCATTATGGAATAAAATCAGTGACATCTATTTTTATTTTAATTTATATTAACCAGTTAACCTTACACGTGTGATTACAAGGTGTGCTTTTTTTCCCCCATTCCAGCTAACATAGCCTAAAACTTTGGTTAGCCTCATTTTCCATTCATCCTCTTGCATCCCCCAAATGTCAAGTGTTGGGCTGTATCTCCCAGACAGCAGAAATAAGGGAAAATATCCATAAAGTAGAAACTTTATTATTCTACATCATCTGTCCCTGGTCATTTTTGCCCCATACAAGGTAGACATCCTGATTTTTTCATTTCAAATTAAAATACATTAAAAAAAAAAAAACCCATCACCTCTCGTCTCCTTTTCAACGGAATCCTGTTCTCCTCTTTTCAATTTCCTTAAATTCAGCGTTTTATGCCCCAATTTCTCTCTTCCTTTTAAAAATCTCATTCACACAAGCATTTCATTGTGCTGGGAGGTCGCCCAGTCACTTCGGGCAACAGCAGGGACGCAGTCATTAAAATGCAGTTCTACCTAACAATACGGCGAAAAGGTCCTCACTACGCCGCGCTAATAGCGGTCGGAGTCGCCGCGCCAGGCGCCACGAGCCTCAAGCCCATCACAATAACCGCTGGGCAAGAGCCTAGGAGCGCCCGCCAGCGTGTGGTCGCCTTTGCCATCCAACGTTTCACAGCTCCGTGCCCCGCTCTAGGCCCAGGTTCTTATCCGCCTGCCCTGGGAATATACCCCAGAGCCGGCGGGGCTTTCTGAAAGCCGGTCGCTGCTGCCCGCCACTAGCCCGTCCCTCTAGGCAGGCATTGTCTGGCGGCCGCGCGCTCCCCAGTCTCTGGCTTCTTCGGCAAAGTGCTCCCCACCCGCTCCTCCTTTTGTACAATATTACTGGCAGTAGAGAGCCCCTCAAGAATTATTTTTCTCTCTCTTCTGGGTAATAAGGACACGGAAGACAAAATGTTCTACTCTTTCCACCAAACTGTCTTCCTCCCATCCCCCTCCCACATCAATGCAAATAGACTTACCAGGAATAAGGTCAGTATAGAATCTCCCAAATCAGGCCACCTGGAACCGGGAAGATGCAATCCAGTGTTTCTTTTTGCCTTTTGTATCAGTGTATTTCCATGTCAAGAGGTGTTGGTGTGGCCGCCTTTTAGGCTCTTCCTGAAGAGATAAGAGAGAGATGGAGAGATGGGGAGAAAAAGATTGGGGGGTGGAGGGAGGGAGGGAGAGAGAGCGAGCGAGCGAGAGAGAGAGAGACGGAGAAACGGAGAGAGTTGTACAGATGGACCCGATGCAGTGACTGACTGGCACGCAGACACACACTTTTTGTTTGCTGCACATAATCTGCCCAATGACGCGTGACAGCCCACGTCCCCTCCCTTTAACTCTTTGCTGGGCCGGGCGCTCCCTCCGGCGCCGCCTGCCTCGCAGCTTTTTTCCCCCGGCCTGCCCGCGCCCCGCAGATCCTGAGCGCCTACCCTGGGTGGCAACGCCTCTCAGAGAGCGTCCCGGCCCGCCTCCTCCTAAAGCTCGGGCCCTCTGGGACTGCTAGGAGGGGAAAATCGTTTCAGGATTGGAAAGGAAGGTACCAAAATGATTGGAGAGGGCCTTTCCCCGTTTCACTAGGCACTTGGAGAAGCTATGACAGAGAGCTGGACACCCAGCGCGTGCGGACCCCGTGCGTATTTCCCCGGAGTCCGCGTTCGGTGAAAGGGAGAGGGGTGCGGTTAGCTCCAGGGATTCCCTAGCCCTGGAGCCACCGCTGATTTGCGCAGCTAGTTGCCTGGGGGTGATAAACGGGCGTCGTCTCTCTTCAGGAGCGCCAACACTACCAAGCTTCCCCCTGCAAAATTCAGAAAGGATGCGCTTTGGTGAGAACTTGGCTCAGCCTTGCGGTGGCTTGGGAGATGAGGTTGGAGTGAGAATGTCACCAGACCTCGGAAGGGGACATAACGGTACCTCCTAGTCCCAGGACACGGGTACGAGGGTGGAGGTGGGGTGTGGGAGATTGGTGGGAAGAGCGCAGGTTACAGGACTCAAACAGTTCCTGGTTTTTTTGTTTGTTTTTGTTTTTCTGGGTTTTTTTGTTTTTTGTTTTTTGTTTTCGCCCTCTGATGCGTTCTGTGCAGCCCCAGAGGGAGTCCTATAATGGGTGCTATTGGCACTCTGAGGTCTTGGGGTTGGGGGGCAAGGGTGATTAAAAATAAAAATGATTACCAAGATGGGCTCCGGAAAGCTTTTCACATCCAGCGGGTGGTGGAGGAGGGGATGGAGTTGCCGAGGCCGTCTCGGGAGCCTCGTTTGTGCGCTAAGCCACTTAGAGGCGCTGACTTGCCCCTTTAGTGCAGCAGCTGATGCTAATGACTTGAGGTCTTTAACAGCCTGCAAGTTGACTCCTTCAACAGGGCTGCAACACCATTTCGCTGGGGGATCTCGGGCTTCTTTTTCACAGTTCAATTCTCTACTCCTAAAGGAAGAAAGGCCTTTAAGTGGTATAGACAGTTTCTCAACTCCTTCAGCCCCACCCACACCACCACTACTTTGAAGTGGGTAATCTGTCAGCATTAGGATAAATCGGATTGTGTAGCTAGCTAAAGTGGAGGAGGCAGAACCACAACTTAAGGAGACAGCCTCGTTGTTGTTTTTCCTAGTGTTGAAATAATGTATTTGGGGAGTTGGCAAAGAGCAGTTTACCATGTTAGTTTGATCCTCTCCCAGTTTTGAGACCCTTCTCTGGAACTCAGTGGGGTATTGAGGCTTTGACAGCCTGGTGACTGCAGTCCCAGGAGGCCAGGGGAGGATTTTGCTGAGGAGAAACGAGTGCAAGGACTTTCCCATGAAGTTCATGTTCTTCCTTGTTCTCTCTCTCTCTCTCTCTCTCTCTGTGTGTGTGTGTGTGTGTGTGTGTGTATTTCCTTGTCTTCTCTGGTCAGTACCCCAGGCAAGTTTCGAATTGCTGCCTAGAACTAAGCTGAAATTCACAGAAGGAAGGGCTGCAAAATCCTCATATATTGAGAGAAAATGGGGAATCCCTTAGTTTTCAGGTTAGCTACTGACTTTTCACAGAAAGCTTCTTGAAGTGCAGTTTTATGTACTTTGGCTATGTGCAATTTTATCTACTTTGGCTAAGGGTGACTCCTAATGAGCAAGGCTCAGTGCAATGAGGGCTCTCTCACATGCCTGTATATAAGAATCTGCAGTTGTACTGAGCTACCAATTGTCTTCTGACTGATTGCTCCATTGAATACTAGATTCACTTCTCTCTCTCTCTCTCTACACACACACACGCGCACACACACACACACACACAAGTATGGACACATTGTCCCCTAATACTTCTTTAAAGAATGGGTGGAGGAATTAGAAATGTGAAAATAATGTCTCAAACATCTGGAAAATAAACCTCAGGTTTGAAGAATAGTGGCCAGAAACTTAAGTTAATTCAGAGTAGAAGAAAGAAGAAAAATAAAGAGCAGAAGAGGCACGGTTGTAAACAACTTCAAGTTAAGAAAGAAAAGTAGCCATAAGAGAGTCATGTGGTCCTTTAGAAACTACAGACTGATAAATGCAATATGGTGTGTGAGGAGCAGTGTTTAAGAACATCATTTCACTAATCTGTTGAACAGAACACTCCTTAGTGCTTTCTTTTGCTGTTATTTAGAGAATTGGAAGTGTATCTTTCAGGAAAAGTCATCTGTCCATGCAAGCCATTAAAAAATTATCTTACATATTGTAAATATATAAGCCTCTACTCCAGAATGTGGACATTTAGAAAATAAACTCCAAATGGAAGGCATTTTTCTTGTGCCTGGCCTTTCTCTTATTAAATATAGAGACCATTTAAACTATGTTTCTTTTGAGGTACTAAAACCTTGACTCCAGTTTGTATAAAATAATGTTTTTGGTACTTAAGTTGAGGGTGGAACAGCTTGACCTTTTTAAGTCTTAAGCTAGAAAACAGCGACAATTTTATACATCTGAGAAGGGAGCAATTTATTGAGAATCTGGCCAACAGATGCTTCATTTCAGTTTCACTTTTTTGCCCTCTAATTAATTTTTTTCCTACTGCTTTCAGGTAAAGATCCTTAAATATAAGAATTTCTCATATTTTATGAATCTGACCTACCCTTTTTATTATGAGTTAAATAACTGACATAACAAAACAATATAAGTAAGATTAAGTCGAAATTCTTACTTGAAGAATTTTCTAGTAATTTAAGTGGTACACATTTTGCTTGGTAATATAAATGGCCTAAATGACAATAATTAATAGGGGATAAAGAAAATCTACAAATTATTTTTATTTCTGTAGAAATTTATGGGCTAAAATGGTACATAAACTGCTTTGAAATCACTCTGCATTAACACTTACTGGAATTCACTGATACTAAATGAAGGGTTGAGGCATTTATTCAGCCTCAGACAGTACTATAAAAATGTACTTAGTCAATAGTTTCATGTAATTCACATGGAACAATGGGTTTATGCATATATTTGGAGCTCTTTTCCCTAGGATTTTATTTCCAATTAAGTGATTAGAAGAATGACAATGAAGAGTGGGTATGCTCACCTTGTTCCACTTTAGCAAGGCTGTTTGGAGTCCTGGCAAAAATACACATGTAGGAAACTGTAGTGTTATTTTGGAACAGCGGGCTGGAGAGAGGTTGATAAATGATACCCCAGGTGGCTTTTATGACCTAAGTGAGAGGATGGAGAAAGGGTAAGAAAGGGAATTTTAATTCTTAGTGAGTATTAGAATGGGAACACTCTTCCTCTTCCCAGGGTTAAAAAATGGAGCCCAAAATATTTCAACTTCTGTGATAAGAGGCAGGTAACATCTCCAAGAATAATTCACGTAAAGATTATTATCCCATGAGAATGAAAACACACTGATTTTCTTTTTCTATATCTTTTTAGGTCCTGGTTTACCCACCTCTAACTCTATTGCCAAAGCACCATGCCAGCAAGGGCTTGATTGTCAAAAGAGTATGGCAATTCATGGTGAAAGGGGGGAAAACCCACACACTGGAAGATAAGAGGATGCCAATGGAGCAGACAGTGGCAGCTCCTTCCTAAGCTTATTAATGTCCCACAGGGAGGTCTCTGGAAGGGGCTGTGAGGGTTAAGGGAGGCAGAGAACAGATCTTCAAGGAGGAGTATTGCATTACCTAGTCTCACCATTCAGAATAAGGAGCTTTTTAAGGGATAAACTTTACTGACTACTTGTACATGAAAGAGAAACAGAAATGATGGGCTGGTCAATTAAGAAAAACACGAGGCCTGTGCCAAAAATGTTGTTCAGAGGGTTGTTAACTCATTTTCTACCATTTTGCCTTTATCAAGAGAATGATATATGGTGGGTTTTTAAAAAGACCCAGAGGGGTTTGTTTGTTTTACATTTTGGTGAGTCGAGAAGAGCCATGCTTGCTGAGTTGAATAAAGGATGATGTGAGGGGGTGGGGTGTGGGAAGGGGTACTCGTTTTTTATAAGTATACATTGCAAACTCAGTTTGGGTTTGTTCCTCACTCTAAGTATTGTAGTTGGCTCACTGGGTATTACATGAGCAAATGTTTTCCAGGCTGGCCCTGGGAAAGCCAGAGACTCAAGGTTGGGTAATTTTGTAGCCAGTGAGGAAGGACTTCAGGCTCCCAACTGTAGGGATCATTACTCCTGACTCATACTTTTCTCTCTTGGGCTTTTCCTCATAAATGCTCCTGCTTTTAATCCTGCTGCTCCTGCAGCTACTACTACCACCATTATCATTACAATGATAATCTACCTTTCTCAAGTTTAAAACTTTCTCTCTGAGCCCTTCCCAAGTTTTACTTACACTTGTGTTGGAGTTCAGCTGAAAATGGGATAGTCTTTGAAAGCTATATGTTATTATCTTCCTCTTCTGGATCTGGGTTGTAGTCAACTGGCTTAATGGCCTCTGAGTGTGACTTTTAGAAGGGCTAGCAAACCGAAGTGACATTGTGCACAACTACCGACAGATATGAAATCAGTGCCTCATACTCATCTGTGTGAGTGTGACCTCTGAACCAAATCCAATATCCACTATTTCGACTCCCTGGGTTCTCCCAAATTTTATACTGTTCCCCAGATGAGTGTGTAAAGATCTGGCAAGAAAAGGCTCAGATTTTTGTCAAATCTATAGGTTCCAAAGTCCTTCCTAGACTCAGACACCACAACCTTTGAATGCATCTCAGTGTGAAGGGGGTTGGCTGGTTGTAGCCAGGTCTCCATCAGTCACTCTGAACCTCCTTACCCTCTGGGTCAGGATTTTTAGGCAGACTGCGGATCAGGGGATGTCTAGCAATCTCAAATTGGTATCCAGCAGTCTCAAATGAAATTTTGAGAAGTCTAACTCTAGGCCTTGGGAATGTGACAACATTGAGAGGCTCTACATCAAATTTCTTCACACAGCCAGGAGAATGGACATCATCCCGATTCAGTACCTGTACCTTTTCCTCTCTGTTTTAGGTGGATTGTAATTCCTGAGTTAAATAAATAGGCAACGATAGACACACAGCATATATATCCTGGGCAGACTACACTCCTTGACATCTAATCCCAGTTAGCTTTCTGAGGTATGGACTGTAAGAATTTGGGCTGCTGGGGAAAAAGCAGCAGAAAGCATGGCTCTTCTGGGAAAGAGGTCTAGGCAGGGGACACAAATGTCCAGTACTTGGAGTAAACCCATGGTACACTTTCCTGAGGCCCGAAGAGAGAGATTTCATTTTCTCAAGGAAGAGAGAAGCGAGAGAAAGAAAGTAAAAAGAAAGGAAGAAAGAGAGAGAGAGGATTTGAGAAGTAGATACCAGTTAGGAACCACAATAGTGATGATTACCTTGTATTAAAGAGTATCGGAAATATGGTTCAATTTCTTCACAAATTATGCTCCCAAACTGCTCTCTTGCTCATATTGCCAACTGAACTCTAAGTGAAAACTATCTTTCATGATTTCAGTTCAATTAATCCCAGGTGTTCTATGATTTAATCCAGGGGTATTAATTTAGCATCAATGGGGGATGTCTCCCAAAACATTATATGAAGAGGTGTTGGTTTTCAGAAGATTTTCAAAAACACTTGAAAGCTACCAGTGTAAGTCTTTCTTCACTGCTAATACTTGGAAAGTGGTCTCCTTAAAAAAATTCAAAGATCAACATGTCACAAATGCAGCAACATCATTATTACTATAAACACTTCTGGACTTACATTATGAAGTGGAGGGAAGAATAGGCAAGGATTGTAACATATTTGTTCTCTTGAACTTGCTGAGCGAACAGCTGCTTCCCAGGCTGATTTGATAGTATCTGTAATGTAATATAGTAACCATGATATTATTCATAATCTCCTTTTAAGGAAGTTTAAAGGAAAACTCATATTTTTCAAAGAAATAATACCCAGAATTGCTAAATAAAACACTCATAAATTCCTAAGAATAAACATGTTGAATATAATGACCTAGATGTTGAGATTTGCTAGGCCTTAACTTAGGCCTGAATAACTTTATACCTGAGCAGAAATGGTCCTCTATGCATATATGGGTATGGGTGTGTGTTTAAGAAGGTTGGGGTGAATGTTGTCAAAGGCAGCAATTAAAAATAAGTTTTAGGACTGTCATTTTACTTGGATGCTTGTCCATTAAGTAGCCAGTGCTCTTTTTTGGATGTTTTCATGTAAGATGGTTTTGAGAAAATAGTTTGTGTGAAGTCATACAGGACAGCAATTGGTCCCAAGGGAGCAAATTGAATAGAGTTATAAAGAATATATTTCCTGAGTATAATGTTACTATCTAATATCTTGTGTGTGTGATCAGCTACCCCACAGCATTGTCTATATTCTAGAGTCAGTTTACTGAAGTCCTAAGACATCTATGTTCCAGATAAGTGGGGTTCCCCGAACTTGTGAAAATATCCTCGAGAAAGCCAATGCCAATGCACTGAGTGCAACGAGTTTCATTCCTAACCTGGGGGACTGAATTAGCTGCTCCTCAAGGCCCCACACAGCTGAGTTTGAGTCCTAAGTTTGGGAAGCAAGACAAGGCACAGAAGTGCCTGCTAGACTCAGACACTTCCTGATGTCTAGATTGTCTGGTGCCCATGTCTTAGTGAAAGGTACAGCGACAGAACTAAGAGTGCAGAGAAGGCCAAATCACGGACTTCAATGTTGGCAAACCAGGTTTCCCTGGGAGAGATCCAAGGAGGGCAACGCCCCCACAGTATCAGGAGGCGCAGACATGGATCACATCGTTTGAGCTGATTCACCAAAAAGTGCAGAGCCCTGACACAGGAGGCTACCAGGGCAGAACAAACAAACCATCATCTGCCCGGCGTCGCCCTTGTAGACGCACAGTGCGCAAACCGTGAATGTGGGGCAGTGTGGGGCCAAGCGGCGCGCTTGGTACGCTCCAAATGAGCCCTGAGCGAAGCAGGGAGGAAATGCAGTTCCCAAGGGCCCGCCACATTTCACATGTTCTTTAGCCTTCCATCGGCAATTAGTGCCATCACTTGCTTCCTGCTAGGTGACCACTTTACCTGCGGAAAGGCGTTCCAAGGGCGGGGCCTGCGGGAACCTAACACTCCTTCCACCACCCTCTCTCCCTGCCTCTGTGCACGACCTCGACCAGCTGGTCGCCTGATCTCGTTTAGCAGGGCAGGAGCCTGTGTTCCCATTTCTTACTAGCTGGGCTGCCGGTGACCTAGCTCAGCCTTGGTTTTCCTCCGGTTGAACTAAAGCTGGCAAGAGCTGCCTCCCGGATCGCAGTGAGGACTCTAAGGGAACGAGGGCGAGCACGCTTTGGAAAGCCAGTTGCTGAGCAGATGGTAAGGGATCACTTCCAAGAGCCGGGGCTAGTTTCATTTCAGTCTTGGACACGAGATGGTCTCAATGCCTTCATTAATGAACATTCTCCTTAGAAGTCTGGAGAACTGACCCAAGAGGAAGGACCAACAATTCAGGCTCAGGAAAGCCCACAACTCCACAGGGGAACCAGGACTGCATGACTTCGAATCCCAGCCCCCCTCCCCCCCGCCCCAGGTAATTTAACCAGTCTGTACTTCAGTCCTTCATCTGTGAACTGAGGGCATTAAAGGGACCCTTTTCATAAAGTTAGGGCTGAGGTGATACTTAGCAAGCAGAGAACAACGCTTGGTACATACTAATGCCCATTTCAGAGCTGCCTATTGTTACTAACACTGCCTTTGCTTCCTGATTAGAAAACTGGGAACTGTATTGTGCACCCACTTTCCAAGTGACCCAGCGAGGGCTGAGGATTTCCCGAAGTTTCTAGGGAGAAATGGAAGGAAAGACAGTCATCCCTTCCCTTTTTCCCAGCCCGCACCGCACACCTCCCACCCCCACCCCAGATTTAATGCAAGAGCAATCAGTTTGCTGCGGAAGGCCTGCCCGGTAGAATGATATTTGACTTCCATCCTCCCATGCCCAGCTTGCAAGTTCTTTCTTTAGGCCTGGTAGAGGCAGGCGCCAAGGGTCAGGGTCGCGGTGCCACGTTAGAAACGCGGATAAGTCAGTCTGTTAAAGGCTGATCCGGGCGACTCCGTGGGATGAGAAGCATGTGAACACGTTGATGGTAAACTCCAGCGCCGCGGCCAAAAGCCGAGGTCTCGGGGTGGGCAGAGAAACGTGGGGGACTGGGCCTCCCAGCGCTGACCAGGGCTCTGGGCCTCCTAGAGCGCGCGTGACCTCCCCACTCCTGTGAAGGGCTGTGGCTCAGATGCGGACCGGGTGGATGGCTCCAGCCCTCCCCTACACACCCAAGTCCCGGAGCTTGGCAGGACGAGGTAACTGGTGCCCGGAGGCAGCAGCTACACCATTGGCACTGGAGCTTTGTGCAGGGCGGGTTCCCCCGTGACTCCCCTCACTCTTTGTCCCAGCGCCCGCACGCTGGCTTCCAGCGGAGCACTGTGGGCCGCACGACAGACGGAGCCCCCTGTCTGGCTCGCGATGCCCAGCGGAGCCTCCTTCTCCCAGCCCACGCAACTTCCGCGCAGGAGCAGCCCTGAACGGGAGTTTTACGTTTTCCTCACGCGCACCGTCTAACGTTATATGAAACTTTCCGCCCAGTCTAGGACTGGGTATCAGGTAATAGCGGTCAGTTGTGGGTTCCAAGTTGCTCTTCCTTCTGAAGGATCCAAGAGGCAATGGTTAAGAGGTTGATATTTGGAATTTTGAACACTCAGGTCTGAACCCTGGGTCTGTAATCTCCTACCTGTGTGTTTGAGCAAATTACTTAACCTCTCTGAACTTTAGTATCTTCATTTGTAAAATAGTAAAGACAACATCTATTTCATAGAGTGGCTATGAATATTGCAGGTCAAGCCTGGGTTCAGATCCCAGCTAGGCCACTTGCTTGAGTTAGTTAGCATCTCTATGCTTTTGTTTCCTGTGAAGCAGGGGTATCTGTGAAATAGGGATATTATAATATTTAACATCAATAACATCATATTTAAAGAGTCAGCATAAGAATTAAGTGTGATGAGGCTGGTAGAGCATTCAGCCTAGCACAAAAGAAATGCCCAAAGTTTAAAGCATCTCAGTGTCTTCTGCTTTGGAATGCTGGGTAAATAGAATTTTTAAAATCTCAGCTCTCTCCTCCCACTTTTTTTCCTCTTTGGAGAGAAATAAGATGCAAAGACGCATGTCAGTGTGTGGGGTGATAGTGCCTGGAGAGTTGGAAGGAAGTGGCTTGTGGTAGAAAGTTAAGTGACCCTTGTGGAAGCTGAATGCCTGTCCTCCTGGCCTTTTGTCTTTAGTGTTTAGGTGCAAGGTAAAAGAATTGAAAAGACAGAGAAAAGGGACTTGGAACATGGAAGACACTCAACAAATGTTTCTTGAACAGAAAATGACATTTCAAAAATCAGGGAGACAAAAAGTCTGTCTGAAATGGGAATGGAGACCCAGAGCTGGGATTGACTGCCATCTCTTGGTGCCAGGTTGCCAGTAGGCATTCGGGGCTCTATAGGAGCATTTCTGAGTGACTTTACATTACAGATCTCAGGAAGCAGGGTGACATTACTCTAGAAGAACAGACTCTGAGGACAGGAGGAGCAGGAGGTTGCATCCCCCTGCACGTAGAGAAGGGGCACAACCCAACAACAGACACGGAGCAAACCTGACTCAAGAGAAGTTAGAGAAGTAAAACTCAGGTGAAGAGAAGAAAAGAGAAACGATATGGACTATCTTGGGGTGAATTGGGCCTCCAATATAGGGTTGGACTCTGTATATCCCCCAAACCTTGGAAATTCAATTTGGAGCCCCAAACCCTAAATTCACAGACATCCCCTAATTATCTCCATAGCTCAGACCCTTTCAAAGTAGAGAAGCATACCTACATTACCAAACGCCCCATCATTTCCCCCTCTCCTTCAATACCAGTATCATCCTCTGACTTCAAATCGGAGCTCTTAGCATACTTTTCTGTTCTTCATAAATAATAAAATAATGGACAATAATATTTTACCCATCAACTAAGAGGACATTCAAGAAAACATGGCCTGAAACAGCATTCAAGATGATATTTTTCTGCTTTTTTTTCCCTGAGGGCAGAGAATGCTGATACAGCAACAACCTGGGGTATTTCGTAAACTTCTGGCTCTTAGTCCACTACCCTGACTAAAAGGTGCTGTTAGCAAAAAGGAGAATAAAATAAAACCAATTCGTCAGTGTTCTACCCCGGGGGCAAAGGAGACATTGGTGAGAAGGAGCCACAACTTAGAAAAAGATTTATTTTTCCTGGCCGTAAATCTCATCCCTTGTTCCTCTGCCCAACGAAGCATGATAAAGTCCTTTTCCATAAAGTATTCAGTATTAGAGCCACAAAGCTCCCCCAATCAGTAGCCATCTGCTTCTACCATAACTGCTGCTCCCGAAGCAGGGAAAGCAGCAGCAGAGAAAGGGCACCACTGTTAGACCGCCGGACAAATGAGGAGCCTGAATAGCTTTGGTTTTCCTTGTGTATCTGTATCTATAGAGACAGCAGAAGAAAGGCCGCATTATATTGATACAACAATTGTAAAACAAAACACGGAAGAGGCATCTAAAGGGCAATATCGCATGCATCGGGGTCCCCAGATAAAAGGGGCACTAACAGATTTATAGAAACCTTTAATTGGTTTTCAATTGAAAGCCAAAGAGGCCAGGGCATAGCTGCGAAGAGTGGCAAAGTGCTCTCCTTCAGCCCTCTGGAGGCGTGATCGATTTCATGAAGGGAGAAAAGAGGAGACCCTACCCGCCCAGAGCTGCTGCTTCTTTGAGGGCAGGGAGCAACTCCACATTAGCAACTTTCCTCTATGGCCAGGGAGACAATCTCTCTCTCTCTCCACCCCGCCTTCTCTCTCTCCCTTCTCTTCCTTCCTGCCTTATTTCCTCCCTTCTTTCTTCCCTCTTTCAGACCAGTAGGTAAGTGGAAAGAGGAAGGAAAGGATGCAAAAGTAAATCTAACATTCCAGTTCTGGAAAAAAAAATAGGCTCCCAATAAGGCCCAGACTTTAAACCTGTTTACCCGCTAGTAGGGAGGCCTCTGAAAGTAACAGGAGTCTGACTCTTATCCTACCCCATCCTTCCTCTTCTCCATTTCTGTAACAAACCAGTCCTTCCTTTTCTATACCAAACGGGAAAAGCTAAGCGTCACAGGAGCCCCTCCACTTATTGCAGTGAGAAGTTTTCCCTTGTGGCCACCGGGTTTATTTCAGCGTGGATCTCTCCATTCAGCCAGTACCGCGCGCCTTTTCCTTAACCCCTTCCTGAGCAGCCAGCGGCAGCGACGGTGGCCCCCGCCAGCTTCGGTGGACAGCGCCCACCCATGCAGCAGCCTCGGACGTCCGTCCGTCTGTTCCTAAAGCTAATTTATTGGCCCGACCCTCCATTATCATTTTCGGCTTCCTAATTGATCAACGATAAAAGGCAATGACGCAAATTACGATTATGAGGGAACTGGAAGACGGTTTTGAATAAAATGGGAGAAGGGAAATATGATTAATTGAATGACATGATAGTGAAATCTCAAGTGCGACAAACAGGCCCCAAGGGATCAAACTCTGAACTCATCCGTATTGCAGGTGCGCCCCTCCGGTTGTCCTAGTGCCCTCGCAAGGGGACAGCCCCTAAATTAAGTCACGGGTCCTAAGCCTTCGGAGGAGAAAGAACTGGGTTCCCACTCTAGCTCCCAACCACGCTCTGTGCCTGAGGCCCTTCCTCCAATCCTATCCCTTCCTCCAATCCCCAACACTCACTTTGCCGCCGCCCCTGTCGATTTTCCGGGCTCCTTGCGGGTGAGTCCGATTCACTTCAGGACCGCATTTTTATTGACGTGCACCCTATTATTTCGCTAATGAGTTGCGGGTCTCCTCAGTTTCCCTTGTGTCCTTGCACATTCCTCTAGCGAGGCTTTTTGTGAAATTTCAGGAAAACAAGTCTAGTAGGTCAGAGATCGCATTTGCTCGTATAAGGGATTAATAAAGCTCTTGTCTGATGCTGCTTTTTAGAATTACGTTCGGGATTAAAAGACAGACTCAACACAGGCACACATTTTGTATCCGCTCGTCGTTGTGATTAATTTTTCCGAGGGGATTTGGGCCGGGAGCTTACGGAACGTGCTCTCTGGGTCTAAAACCCGACGACCTCGGCGCACGGGCGAGCGGAGGGTCTGGGGGCCCTGTGGGCACGCGCCAGAACACTGGGGGATTAGAGAGGACATCGGACGGGCGCGGAGATGCCAGCCACTGCGGCCTTTCAATGTCCCTTCCCTCCCTTTCCCCACCCCCAGCGCAACTGCTTCTGAAAAAGAACGGTGAAGACTGTACCGGGAGGCTGTCTTTAGGGTTTTGGAGAGAGGTGGGGGAGGGGGAGAGAGAGAGAGAGATACTTTTGACTGTCATGGCTTTTCGGTGGGAGAAAGGGGCTCAGTACCAAGCCACTGAACTTCAAGCATCCGTCTAGCAAGGGAAATCCCCAGCTCTGCATTCCAGGGAAGCGCTGCCCCAAATGCATAACTCATCCCCCAATCAAACAGTCGCCGTGCCCCGTCCCCCGAAAAGAATGACTTCAACCTCTGAGAGCTGCCATTCTCAGGGCTGCTTTCGCGAGCACCC
Source organism: Hylobates moloch (assembly GCF_009828535.3). Classification (NCBI taxonomy): domain Eukaryota; kingdom Metazoa; phylum Chordata; class Mammalia; order Primates; family Hylobatidae; genus Hylobates; species Hylobates moloch. The sequence goes on from NW_026652277.1 coordinate 52,487,599, forward strand.
AGGGAAGCACCTATAGAGAGGAGCCAGAGCCAGAACCTGAGCGTGAAACACATCCATCCCCTCCACACCACCTCCCGGCGGGCGACAAACCCTCCCCCCGCCAGTGATCAGGAAAGAAAAGGAAAAGTACCTGGGTGCAAGCGGGGAGGGAGGGGGAAGTAAGAGAACAAGGGCAGAGAGGAAGAGAGGGGAAGAGAGGACGAGGGAGGGAGGAGAGAGAGAGAGAGAGAGAAGCAAAAAGGAAACGAGAGAGGAGTACAGTTAGAACTCAGAAAAATGGGGAGAGGTGGTCGCGGTGGGCGGTGGGCATTACCGCTTTCCAGCGGAAGGGGGCATCTTTGCGGCGGAGGGAGCGTTCCCCGGGGCGGGGGCGGGACGCCGGGGCAGAGCCAGCCCTGTAGCCCAGGCCCCGGGGTGCTGGCGCCCCCTTCTGGCTGCTGTGAGGCCGCTCCCTTCTCGCGAGTGCTCTGGTCCAGAAACTGTTCTGCCCTCCGCGCCCAGGATGAAGGGGCAGAGGGGAAGAAGGTTAAGAAAGAGAGAGGGTTGAGTACCTGAACGCTCAGGCTCCTCCTTCCCCGCCTTTCGCCTGCCCCGCGGCTTCCTTACCTGGGGACTGTGGGACTCCTTCCCCGTGAGCGCAGCTACTGCGGGCCCCTCGGCGGCCGCGCTTCCACCCCAATCCGAGCCTGCCGAGGAGCCCATCCGCCTCGCGAAATGGCCCCGGTCTCTGCTGCAGCAGCTGGGAGGGAGGGAGCGACCGCCGGCTGCTGCCGGGCGGCGTCTGGGGGCCGCGAGCCGAGCGCAAGGAGAAGCCATCTGGAGCCTCGGCAGCGGGCGGGGGTGGGGGTACAAGGGAAGGGGCCAGGCTGCTTGGCCCCAGGCGGGCGCGGGGCAGGGCTCTGGCGTGGGAGTGGCGCCCAGTCGCCCCAATTACTGCGTGTGTGTCGCGGGAGGGGTGGTGTGGGGAGGTGTGTGAGGGTCACGGCCCCTGGGGAGGAGGGGCAGAGGCCTGCCGTTCTCAAGTACCGCCGATTACAGGGCAGCCCGGTACCCGCAGGTTTAGCAAAAGAGAGGGGACCCTCCTGGCAACCACCAGCCCCCGCCAGCCATTCTCCCTCCGGGGATGGAGAGCTGGGCGAGGACAACCCAAGCACTCCTACACGCTCACGCACCCGCTGTCCGTCAGAAGTGGTTTGCTCATTTTCCTCTCTTCCCACCTTGTCCATCCCACTCCAGGAAACATTCCTCCCCAAACGGCACGGATTTTTGGACGTCTCCACCTTAAGACAGCTCCTTCAGCCAGAACGTGGGACAGGCACTGACAGGATATCACCCTTGGGGATAAACATGCTCCAGTTTCCTGTGGACGGTGGAAGAGGAAAGAACAGGAGAAGCTGCCAAAGGGATGGGGTGTGGGAAGCTCATCCTTGCACGTTTAGACTAGGGAAGAAGAGAATATTAGGGATAGGGGGAGGGGGGGAGGATGGGAAGTGTAGTTTTTTCCCCTTCCTTCCTTTAATTTCAGATCCCATTAGTGCTTTTATTTCTTTAATTTTGAAAACTATTTCCCTTTCCTGAATCTGGATGCAGGCAGGGAGCGAACTCAAGGAAATGATGAGCATGGATGAGAGCCAGGGGACAGGAGATGTGTCCTGGGAACTCGAACTCTCCTGCTTCGACACTGTTTCCGAGAGAGATGCCCTGAGCCTTAGCCCAATGTAAAGGGAGCTGACTGGGCGTGTGGGCAGTGGCAGGTGGTCTGAATAAGAAATAAAATAAGGGAAGGCCAGATCTACTCCCCATCCCAAAGCATTAAAAGACACACCTCTCCACCCCCCAGCAGGCTTGTGTCCGGCAGAATGGCATTATGTAAAAGATCTGGCATGTCACCCAGTGGCACATCTGGTAGGTGTAGATGGCATTCATTAGCACGGGGCTTCTACTCTGCAGCATGCCAAAGCTCTGACAGAGATGCCCGCTGCCAATCATTCATTGGCTGCCAATCCCCAAGCGCGGCCGGGCGGGATGGCTTCCTTCCACCCTGGCACCAGAAGTGGAGGAAACAATGTGTTGAGATAGAAGAGATGAAAGTGGAGCTGAGGATGCGAGGCACCCAACAGATGTATCCCGTGAGGAGATAACGGTGCTAAGAGTCATTTAGCAAGACAGCATATGCAGGATCTCAGGAGGGAGGCTTGGGCAGGGGGTCTGCTTGCCTAGGGCTGAGCTGAAGGAAAAGTAGGGGAGCCCTTTCAGAAACCTGAAAGTTGAGGTTGCTTCTCTAAAAACACACAAAGACCAAAACCTCAACCCCCTAAGTGTAGGATTTCCCCCTCTCTTTGGTTTGTCACTTGTATCTCTTTTTATCTAGAAACCTAACTACCTCTGTAAAGGTCAACCTTTGTCATGTTTTTTTTCTGAGGACCAAGATGAAGAGCACCTTCCTGTTTTAAATTTTGCATAATTCTCATAGACTAGTAATTTGGGGGCTAAGGGGAGGAAGACTGTCAGGCTATCTTCAGTACATCGTAAAAGGCAAAGGTCTTATTTCCATTCTTAGCTTTTCAGAGGGGATAAAGATGAACAAAGGAAAGCAAGGACGTTATTAAAATGGCAAAGGAAGATTAAACACAAAATCCAGGATAGAGATTGCCTTTGAGGCTGTTCTTTTTCTTAGGCTGGGTGGCAATTAATAAAGTGTTCAGCATATTGTTTTTCTTTATGCCATACACATATTTTACATTCTTTTTATCCATTCACAATGTAATAAAGCAACAACAAAACTCAGGGCTTTGACAGTTTGTGGAACTTGGTGTTTAAGTTGACTCTAACTTAAGCTCTTTAGTTTATATATATAATATATGTTTGTGTGTATTATCTATACAATTATACTCTTTTTAGTATATGTTATAAAATATTTGGGACATATACTACAAATTTATTCATATTTTATCTAAAATTGAAACTTTAGTTGGCCATTACATATATTTATTTGCTAAATCTAGCAACCTTCGGTATGTTGGCTCATGGTCACAATATAGCTGCTGTAATTCCAGGCATCAAACCATCGTTTTAAACATGAAGAAAGGAGCAGGGTCAAAGAGCTGTGGTTGTTTGCTTAATCAATGAAAGGAATACTTTCACTTTCATTAGGCAGACCTGGATCACCTGGCCACATATACATGCAAAAGAGTCTGGGAAAATTAGCCTTTAAAATATAAAAAGATAGGGATAAGGGACTGGGGATGGTTGTTGGGTTGCAATCAAGGGTGTCTGACAAAGAAACTGAAGATCAAAGAAGAATTAATGTTAACATCAAACAAGAGTATAGCTTATCAAGTTTTTTCATTGTTTTAAATAAAAGTTTTCTGTTTTCATTATAGTGATTAAAGGGATACTGTTCTTGAGTTTAGCAGTTTCTTTGTGAATTTTGTCAAATATTTCAAAATAAGGGCTTGGTCTTAATATGTTCAGAAGACAGCTAATGTAAAATTTATCATATTTAGATGAAATTAGTATTTGCATTAGTAGTATAATTAGAATGCACTTACAAATTTAAGTGAAACAAAGAAAATGACTCATGATGTTACAGGGACTGGGATTTGAATTCCCATTCTGCGACTCATTGGGTGTGTGACTTTGGGTATTTTATTTATCTAAGTAATATTGCACCATTTGTAAAATGGGTTAATGTTGATGCCTTGGAGGGCTATCATGAAGTTTAGAGATCATGATACACATAGAAGGTTTTGAAATATGGCAATTCTCAGAGACCCAAGACGAAACAGAAATTCAGCCCAAATGAATCATATTAAGAGATGAGTAGTCTCCCTGTATCTGTGGTTCTGCTTTCTGCAGTTGGAAAATAGGTGAGTACAGTATGATAAGATATTCTGAGAGAGGGAGAAAGGAAGACCATATTGACATAACTTTTATTACAGTATGTGATGGTTAATACTGAGTGTCAACTTGATTGGATTGAAGGATACAAAGTATTGATCCTGGATGTGTCTGTGAGGGTGTTGTCAAAAGAAATTAACATTTGAGTCAGTGGGCTGGGGAAGGCAGATCCACCCTTAATCTGATGGGCACAATCTAGTCAGCTGCCAGCAAGTATAAAGCAGGCAGAAAAACCTGAAAAGGAGAGACTGGCTGAGTCTCCAAGTCTACATCTTTCTCCTGTGCTGGATACTTCCTGCCCTTGAACATCAGACTCCAAATTCTTCAGTGTTGGGACTTGGACTAGGCTCTCCCTGCTCCTCAGCTTGCAGACAGCCTATTGTGGGACATGTGATTGTGTAAGTTAATACTTAATAAACCCCCCTATATGTGTGTGTATATATATATGTATATATATACACATATATATGTATATGTGTATATATATGTGTATATATATACACACATGTATGTGTGTATATATATGAGGCAAGGAGTTTACTGACTCTATACATAATACCTTTGACCATATGTGGAGAACCAAGGAACATAATGAAGCTGGTTTGTTGCTCCTAAGTTCAGTGGACAAAATGTGGAAAGAAAATGATGAACTCAGGGATTCTGTCTCCCGGCTTCAGAAGCAGATACTGAGCCTCAAATCTGCTAAGATTGCACTAAGTGAGAGTCTTATCTCATGTAGAGAAAGAGCTAAAATTGTGGAAAAACAGACACAAGCTCTTATCATGCGAGTGGCTCTCCTGCAATGAAAGATGCATGTACAGCCTTGCCGGGTGTCTACTGTTAAAATGAGGGCATTGATTGGAAAAGAATGGGACCCCGCAACTTGGTATGGGGATGTGTGGGAGAACCCGGATGAAGCTGGGTACACTGAGTTTGTAAACTCTGATGAACCTTTTTGCCAGAAGAAACAGCTTCCCCATCCACAGTAGTGGCAACATCCCCTCCCCAACCCATGCAGCTATCAGCCTTTCCACCTTTGTCTGAGGAGATAAATCCTGCACTGCCTGAGGCAACAGTGATGGCCTCCCCTGCGGCAGTTATCAGGCAAGATAATATTCATTCTCCTCAGCAGCCACTCCCAACTCTTTTGTTTGCTTCTAGACCTGTAACTAGATGGAAGTCCCGGAGGGCCCCTAGAGGTGAGGTTGAGAGTGTGACCCATGAGGAGGGACACTATACTCGAAAAGAACTGTTTGAGTTCTCTAATTTATATAAGCAGAAATCTGGAGAACAGGCATGGATATTAAGGGTATGGGATAATGGTGGAAGAAACATGGAGTTGGATCAGCCTGAATTTGTTGATTTGGGCCCACTAAGTTGGGACTCTGCATTTAATACTGCAGCTTGGGGAGTTAAACAGTTTCAATAGTTTATTTGCTTGGTTAGCTGAAATATGGATTAAAAGATAGCCCACTGCCAGTGAGCTGGAAATGCCTAATGTCCATTGGTTTAATGTAGAGAAAGGGATCCAAAGGCTTAGGGAGATTGGGATGACGGAGTGGGTTAGTCACTTTTGACCTACTCATCCCAGCTGGGAGGGTCCGGAAGGTATATGCTTGACCAATGCCTTGTGAAACAGATTTGTGAGGGCAGCACCTACACCTTTGACGAGCCCAGTAATTGCTCTTCCCTATATGTCAGATCTGACAGTAGGAACCGCAGTAACTCAACTACAAAATTTAAATACAATGGGAATAATTGGATCCCAAGGTGGCAGGGGCCAAGCGGTAGCACTCAACTGTCTAAGGCAAGGTGGGTATAGCTGCCATAATGGACAGCAAAGGCAAAGCAGCAATCAGAATAGTCTGACTACTGTAGAGCTCTGAGCTAATTAATCACAGTGTTCCTAGAAGTGAAATTGATAGGAAGCCTGTTATGTTCCTATTTAATTTATACAAGCAGAAATCTTCTAGGTCGAATGAACAAAAGACTAATTTGAATTATAAAAACAGATAATCATAGTCCCTCAATCAATTTCAAGACTTGAGCCAGTTTACAGGCCCAGAACCCTTTGAATGAAGGGAAGGCCAGGTCCCCTTGAGGAAGGACCCCACTGCATTACCGACAATTTATGCAGTGAATCTTTCTCCTATCCTCCCCTAAGAAGACCTCCAGCCTTTTACCAGCATAATTGTACACTGGGGAAAGGGCAATGATCAGACATTTCAGGGACTATTGGACACTGGCTCTGAGCTGACACTGATTCCAGGGGACACAAAATGTCATTGTGGTCCTCCAGTTAAAGTAGGGGCTTATGGAGGTCAGGTAATTATGGAGTTTTAGCTCAGGTCTGACTTACAATGGGTCCAATGGGTTCCCAGACTCATCCTGTGGTCATTTCCCCCATGCCAGAATGCATAAGTGGCATAGATACACTTAGCAGCTGGCAGAACCCCCACATCGGCTCCCTGACTAGTAGAGTGAGGGCAATTTTGTTGGGAAAGGCCAAATGGAATCCATTAGAGCTGACTCTACCTAGAAAATTAGTAAACAAAAAACAATATTGCAACCATGGAGGGCTTGTGGAGATTGGTGCCACCATCAAGGACTTGAAAGACACAGGGATGATGATTCCCACCACATCCCCATTTGACTCTCCCATTTGGCCTGTGCAGAAGACAGATGGACCTTGGAGAATAACAGTAGATTATTGTAATCTTAACCAAGTGGTGACTCCAATTGCAGCTGCTGTACCAGATGTGGTTTCATTACTTGAGCAAATTAACACATCTGCTGATACCTGATATGCAGCCATTGACTTGGCAAATGCCTTTTTCTCCATTCCTGTCCATAAGGCCCACCAGAAGCAATTTGCCTTCAGCTGGCAAGGCCAGCAATATACCTTTACTGTCCTACCTCAGGGGTATATCAACTCTCCAGCTTTGTGTCACAATCTCATTTGGAGAGATCTTGATTGCTTTTCACTTCCACAGGATATCACACTGGTCCATTACATTGATGACATTATGGTGATTAGATCCAGTGAGCAAGAAGTAGCAAACACACTGGACTTAATGGTGTGACATTTGTGTGCCAGAGGATGGGAAATAAATCCGACTAAAATTCAGGGATCTTTTACCTCTGTAAAATTTCTAGGGGTACAGTGGTGTGGGCTCTGTTGAGATATTCCTTCTAAGGTGAAGGATAAGTTGGTGCATTTGGCCCCTCCTACGACCAAAAAGGGGCACAATGCTTAATGGGTCTATTTGGATTTTTGAGGCAACACATTCCTCATTTGGGGGTGTTACTCCAGCTCACTTATCAAGTGACCCAAAAGGCTACCAGTTTTGAGGTCCAGAACAGGAGAAGGCTCTGCAACAGGTCCGGGCTGCTGTGCAAGCTGCTCTGCCACTTGAGCCACATGACCCAGCAGATCCAATGGTGCTTGAGGTGTCTGGCAGATAGGGATGCTGTTTGGAGCCTTTGGCAGGACCCCATAGGTGAAGCACAGTGGAGGCCTCTAGGCCTCCATTGCTGTCATCTTCTGGAGATTACTACTCTCCTTTCGAGAGACAGCTCTTGGCCTGTTACTGGGCTTTAGTGGAAACTGAATGTTTGACTATGGGTCATCAAGTCACCATGCTACCTGAACTGCCTTTCATGAATGGGGTGCTTTCTGACCCATCCAGCCACAAAGTGGGTTTTGCACAGCAGCATTCCATCATCAAATGTAAGTGGTATATATCTGATCAGCCTTGAGCGGGTCCTGGAGACACAAACAAGTTACATGAGGAAGTGGCTCAAATGCTCATGGTCTCCACTCCTGCCACCCTGCCTTCTCTTCCCCAGCCTGCACCGATGGACTTATGGGAAGTTTCCTATGATTATGTGACAGAGGAAGAGAAGACAAGGGCCTGGTTCACAGATGGTTCTGCATGCTATGCAGGCACCACCCGAAAGTGGACAGCTGCAGCGCTATGGCCCCTTTCTAGGACATCCCTGAAGGACAGCGGGTGAAAGGAAATCTTCCCAGTGCACAGAACTTCGAGCAGGCCATCTGGCTGTGCACTTTGCATGAAAGGAGAAATGGCCAGATGTGCGATTATATACTGATTCATGGGCTGTAGCCAATGTTTTGGCTGGATGGTCAGGGACTTGCAAGAAGCATATTGGAAAACTGGTGACAAAGAAATTTGGGGAAGAGGTACATGGAAGGACCTCTATGAGTGGTCAAAAACCATAAAGATATTTGTATCCCATGTGAGTGCTCAGCAATGAGTGACCCCAGCAGAGGAAGATTTTAATAACCAAGTGGATAGGATTACCTGTTCTGTGGACATCATTCAGCCTTTCTCCCCAGCCACCCCTTTCATCGCCCCAATGGGCCCATGAAGAAAGTTTCCATGGTGGCAGGGATGGAGGTTACACATGGGCTCAGCAACGTGGACTTCCACTCACAAAGGCTGACCTGGCTGTAGCCACTGCTGAGTGCCCAATTGACCAGCAGCAGATACCAACACTGAGCTCTCAATATGGCACCATTCCTCGGGGTGATCAGTCAGCTACCTGGTGGCAGGTTGATTATATTGTACCTCTTCCATCATGGAAAGAACAGAGGTTTGTCCTCACTGGAATAGACACTTAGTCCGGATATGGGTTTGCCTATACTGCATGCAATGCTTCTGCCGAGACTACCATCCGTGGACTAACGGAATGCGTTATCCACCATCACAATATGCCACATGGCATTGACTCTGACCAAGGCACTCACTTTACAGTTAAAGAAGTGTGACAGTGGGCTCATGATCATGGAATTCACTGGACCTAGCATGCTACTCATCATCCTGAAGCAGCTGGATTGATAGAATGGTAGAATGGCCTTTTGAAGTCACAATTACAATGCCAACTAGGTGACAATACTTTGCAGGGCTAAGGCAAAGTTCTCTAGAAGGCCATGTATGCTCTGAATCAGTGTCCAATATATGGTTCTGTTACCCCCATAGCCAGGATTCACAGGTCCTGGAATCAAGGGGTGGAAGTGGAAGTGGCACCACTCACCATCACCTCTAGTGATCCACTAGCAAAAGTTTTGCTTCCTGTTCCCATAATCTCATGTTCTGCAGACCTAGAAGTCTTAGTTCCAGAGGGAGGAAGGCTGCCACCAGGAGACACAACAACAATTCCATTAAAGTAGAAGTTAAGATTTCCATCTGAACACTTTGGGGTCCTCCTACCTTTAAGACAACAGACTAAGAAGGGAGTTACAGTGTTGGCTGGGGTTATTGACCCAGACTATCAAGATGAAATCCGTCTACTACTCCACAACAGAGGGAAGGAAAGAATATGCATGGAATACAGGAGATCCATTAGGGTGTCTCTTAGTATTACCATGCCCTGTGATTAAGGTAAATGGGAAAGTACAGCAGCCCAAACCAGGCAGAACTACAAATGGTCCAGACCCCTCAGGAATGAAGGTTTGGGTCACTCCACCAGGAAAAAAAAACATGACCTGCTGAGGTGCTTGCTGAAGGTAAAGGGAATACAGAATGGGCAGTAGGAGAAGATAGTCATAAATACCAGCTATGACCACTTGAACAGCTGCAGAAATGAGGACTGTAACTGTCATGAGTATTTCCTCCTTCTTTTGTTAAAAACATGTTTGTGCATGTATACACTTGTACTGAGAAATTATCTTCATTTTATTTCCTTTTCCTTTATCATGTGACATAAGATTAATTGACTTCATATCAGAATTTAAGTATTGTTAACTTTATGTAATAGTATTTGGATGGGTGTATTGGTGCACTTCCGGTTGTATGAAAGATAGTTGTATTATTTTAAGTGTAATTATGACCTTATTATTGTCTTTATTTGAAGATTATGTATGATCTCAGGAGATATATATGGGTTCAAGTTGACAAGGGGTGGACTTGTGATAGTTAATACTGAGTGTCAACTTGATTGGATTGAAGGATACAAAGTATTGATCCTGGGCGTGTCTGTGAGGGTGTTGCCAAAAGAGATTAACATTTGAGTCAGTGGGCTGGGGAAAGCAGATTCACCCTTAATCTGGTGGGCACAATCTAATCAGCTGACAGCAAATATAAAGGAAGCAGAAAACGTGAAAAGGAGAGACTGGCCCAGCCTCCCAGCCTACATCTTTCTCCCGTGCTGGATGCTTCCTGCACTCTATCATCAGACTCCAAATTCTTCAGTTTTGGGACTTGGACTAGCTCTCCTTGCTCCTCAGCTTGCAGACAGCCTATTGTGACACCTTGTGATTTTGTAAGTTAATACTTAACAAATTCCCCTTTATATATGTATATATATAGGGGAGTGCACAGTATATTGTTATATGTGTTCTATTTTATCTTTTCTTTTTCTTTTTTTTTTTTTTTTGAGATGGAGTCTCGCTCTGTCGCCCAGGCTGGAGTGCAGTGGCGCAATCTCGGCTCACTGCAAGCTCCGCCTCCCGGGTTCACGCCATTCTCCTGCCTCAGCCTCCGCTAGTAGCTGGGACTACAGGCGCCCGCCATCACGCCCAGCTAATTTTTTTTGGTATTTTTAGTAGAGACGGGGTTTCACCGTGGTCTCGATCTCCTGACCTCGTGATCCGCCCGCCTCGGCCTCCCAAAGTGCTGGGATTACAAGCATGAGCCACCGCGCCCGGCCTATGTGTTCTATTTTATCTTATTGTTCATCTCTTGCAGTGTCTAATTTATAAATCAATTATTTTCAGAGGTATGTATGTATCAGAGAAAACAGAGTATATACAGCATTTGGTATTATCTGTGATTTTAGCCATCCACTGGTGGTCTTGGAAATAATTGCCCCATCCTCAGGTAAGGGAGTGCTACAAAGATGTGGACCAGGTGATGAGAACAAATGAGAGAGTGAGGGACACAGAAACTAGCATAACGAGAAGATTTTAGGAGAGGAATTAGTGTTTCTACAGTCTGCTAAGGACCGGAACCTTGGAAGAAGGGCCCAGTGAGAGACCTAAGGAAACAGCTACTGCCACAGAGGCAATGGTGTAGCAAGGAGAGGACAGGGAAGAAATAACTCATCTTTTCTCTTCTCACATGCTCCAATTTCATGTTAATGCCTTCCAATGGCCTAACCCAACTGGAAACTAACTAACCCATAGGTTCTGGAATTTGCTAACGAATCTACATGAGTCAGCCTCTGGCAATATAGAGCCAGGAGAGGATAGAGAATGGATTTTGGAGAGACAAATGGAGAATAACCATTACATTACTACTATTATTCACAAATAGAACTCTTTCTGAAAACATCTTTTTCATGCACAATTTCAACTGGAAGTAAAAACTTAATGGGCTTTGTAAACTTAAGCATCCAAGCTTTTGAAGAATCATTTCTCAGAACCCTTTGGCTGGAATGTTCCTAGTAGCATTTAGGAAGGATTTCCAGAAGTCTTGGGAGGCTTTGCAAGCCAAAATCTGGAAGAATTTGAGAGTATGCTTTTGTTGACTTCCTTTGGGCATCCCCAGGTCTCTCATCATTTGGTGGTTTCCTGTGTCAGCACCAGTCTTGCTATGCCTGGTTAGTCACTTGCTGATTGTTTTCAAGGAAGCCAGCCAGGCTTCAACAAAGGGTGACTATCTCATAACAAATCAGCCGCACAGCAGTAGGAACTCCTACTAATGGCTTCCCTTGAATTCACAAACTGTGTAGATTTTAGATTGAAGTAACGTTTTCTCTTTCCAACTTTGCCATCCCTATCTCTTCCTCCTGAACCTGAACTAACCCACAGACAAAAAAAATGGAAGAGGACAGTGGTGAAGAAGCATGCTGTCTTTCCTGAAGCCTTAGATTAAAATTATACTCAAGGCCAGTTGTCATGGCTCATGCCTGCAATCTCAGTGCTTCAGGAGACTGAGCTGGGAGTATAACTTGCGACCAAGAGCTCAGGATTAGGTTGGGCAACATAGTGATATTCTGTCTCTATGATAAATAAATAAATAAAATTATCTGATTGTGGTGGCACGTACCTGTAGTCCCAGCTACTCAGGAAGCTGAGGTGGGAGGATTGCATGAGCCTGGGAGTTCAAGGCTTCAGTAAGTTAAAATTGTGCCACTGCAGTCCAGCCTGAGCAACAAAGCAAGACCCTAACTAAAAAAAAATTATAGCCAATATCAGAGTCTTGAGTATTCGCTGTAAACATCAGCACAAACAAAAGCCCGATTTCTAAATCTCCTAGAAACTAAGAGTTTGAAAACTTGAGAGGACTGATACAAAGTTGGAAGTCACTGTTTCAAACAAGAGAGACAGAGTTAGCTATAGGAAAACAGAAAATTAGGAGTGGAAAGCAAAGATGAGTCTTGTAAGTAACATATATAGCTAAACAATAAATACAAATGAAATAGATTGACTTCTAGAATGGCAGTGTGGGAAACTCTGCTGAGCCACTTCTCAGTGAAACTGGTGAAAATTGTGTGTAAAGAAACAATCACTTAAATTCTCTGGAAATGGTCCTAAGGGCAAACGGCAAATAAAGAAATACCTATTCGAGGAAATCTATGAATATCTGTCAAGAGAGGTGAGTCTGTGACATTTGAACTGAAACTACTACTTTCCTTGCCCCTCCCAGATCAGTGAGGCAGAGACTCTACTCCAGACGCTGCAGCCAAGAATATGACTCTTTATATTCCTTAGGTGTCAGCTGCAGGGCTTTCACTGCAATAGGACATAACTTGAGCTTTTTTGGTCCTGCCCCTAGCTGCCTGTTGCTAAGGCTAAGTCTTAGGTGAATACAACTGGGAGGAGGAAGCTTCCTTCTCCCACCCAACACTTTCTTGTAAAAAGGAAGTTCTACCTTGGGTGTGGTGCATTGAGAATGAAATGACCTTTGCAAAACTTATGACAGTGAGAGAAATGTAACCTAGCTGACACTGCCATGCTTCTAACTTAACAAGCTAACTGTGTTTGCTCATTCCTGGGTGTAGGTGGAGCTAATTGTGGAAGGAATTTAGTTTATAGTTTAACTTTAAATAGAGGATAATAGTCTCTCCCCTCTGGGGACTGAAATCACCTTTGTAAGACTAATGGAAGGCCAAAAGTTTAGGATTGTGAGTGGGGAATTAATTCTGGTAAGATGTAGATGTAGTTAAATGATAACCAGCCACAGTTCTGAAGGTGACAAGATTTGTAAGTTCTCTAATTGCTCTTATAGATAACAACAACATTGTCAAAACCCAATATTGGTCTTTGAGGTATTTTTCAGACTTTTGCACTTTGGCCGACCAGTTGATGCCACCTGGATCTGTGACTCATACCAGGGAACTGGCTTAACCAATCCTGTGACCCCCTACCCTGAAACTGACTCAGCACATGAAGAACATTTTGGATACACCTATGATTTCATCCTGAACCAATCAGCAGGACCTAGTCCCTAACCCCCTGCCTGCAAAATTGTCCTTAGCCTCTGAGCTTTCAATACTTAAACTCTTTCTTAGCTGCAGTATCTGCTGTTTTCAGGGAATTGGCTTTTCTGGGCAGTGGGTAAGATGAACCAATTGGGCTGTTAACGGGAATACTGGAGCCTTGGGAGCCTTTTCCTTGGCCTTTGAAGTAAAAGTTCACACCATGATCGGCAAGCTGAAAGACCTGCAAACTCCTCTCTCATCCCATCCACCAAGCATTCAGCAATTAGAGCCAGGGTATCACTCAGAGAGAAGCTTGTCATTGTTTCCACCCCCAACTCCGAGCTCTAGCTCAGAAATTTTGCCTAGGGAGAGAATCAGGCCATAAAACAGGCAACTGCTTATCTCTTCCCAAGGGATCTTACTTTATTCCAAACAAAGTATAGATAATTTTAAACTTAAGGGCACTCTCAAGAACAGTAGAAGTTGTGGTGAAAAGCAATTGAGAGGAAATTTTGGGACCAAATGAAGATATAGCCTAGACTGTAGGCCAGCTAGTTTGTAAGAGAGAACTGGGAAATAAGATAGCTGAGACTAGCTCTCTTGGAGTTAATACAAATAGCAAACTTTCCCATAGAAAGTGTCACAATATGATTAGATTTATTTGT